>NW_028288616.1:0-62361 GCF_059628265.1 Tinamus guttatus | reverse complement strand
AGAAACAGGTTCCTTGGTGTTTTCTGCGAAACGCTTTAGCAGCCCGTTGGTGCTAGTATGGAGTCAGGGGATGGATGAAGCGGAGAGCCCCGTTTGGAGTGAGGCTGCAAAGGGCATGCCAAAGGAAGTGTTTTGCTGTGCCAAGACTCGTGCTGCGCACGCTTTGTGCTTGGAGTGAGAAACAGGTTCCTTGGTGTTTTCTGCGAAACGCTTTAGCAGCCCGTTGGTGCTAGTATGGAGTCAGGGGATGGATGAAGCGGAGAGCCCCGTTTGGAGTGAGGCTGCAAAGGGCATGCCAAAGGAAGTGTTTTGCTGTGCCAAGACTCGTGCTGCGCACGCTTTGTGCTTGGAGTGAGAAACAGGTTCCTTGGTGTTTTCTGCGAAACGCTTTAGCAGCCCGTTGGTGCTAGTATGGAGTCAGGGGATGGATGAAGCGGAGAGCCCCGTTTGGAGTGAGGCTGCAAAGGGCATGCCAAAGGAAGTGTTTTGCTGTGCCAAGACTCGTGCTGCGCACGCTTTGTGCTTGGAGTGAGAAACAGGTTCCTTGGTGTTTTCTGCGAAACGCTTTAGCAGCCCGTTGGTGCTAGTATGGAGTCAGGGGATGGATGAAGCGGAGAGCCCCGTTTGGAGTGAGGCTGCAAAGGGCATGCCAAAGGAAGTGTTTTGCTGTGCCAAGACTCGTGCTGCGCACGCTTTGTGCTTGGAGTGAGAAACAGGTTCCTTGGTGTTTTCTGCGAAACGCTTTAGCAGCCCGTTGGTGCTAGTATGGAGTCAGGGGATGGATGAAGCGGAGAGCCCCGTTTGGAGTGAGGCTGCAAAGGGCATGCCAAAGGAAGTGTTTTGCTGTGCCAAGACTCGTGCTGCGCACGCTTTGTGCTTGGAGTGAGAAACAGGTTCCTTGGTGTTTTCTGCGAAACGCTTTAGCAGCCCGTTGGTGCTAGTATGGAGTCAGGGGATGGATGAAGCGGAGAGCCCCGTTTGGAGTGAGGCTGCAAAGGGCATGCCAAAGGAAGTGTTTTGCTGTGCCAAGACTCGTGCTGCGCACGCTTTGTGCTTGGAGTGAGAAACAGGTTCCTTGGTGTTTTCTGCGAAACGCTTTAGCAGCCCGTTGGTGCTAGTATGGAGTCAGGGGATGGATGAAGCGGAGAGCCCCGTTTGGAGTGAGGCTGCAAAGGGCATGCCAAAGGAAGTGTTTTGCTGTGCCAAGACTCGTGCTGCGCACGCTTTGTGCTTGGAGTGAGAAACAGGTTCCTTGGTGTTTTCTGCGAAACGCTTTAGCAGCCCGTTGGTGCTAGTATGGAGTCAGGGGATGGATGAAGCGGAGAGCCCCGTTTGGAGTGAGGCTGCAAAGGGCATGCCAAAGGAAGTGTTTTGCTGTGCCAAGACTCGTGCTGCGCACGCTTTGTGCTTGGAGTGAGAAACAGGTTCCTTGGTGTTTTCTGCGAAACGCTTTAGCAGCCCGTTGGTGCTAGTATGGAGTCAGGGGATGGATGAAGCGGAGAGCCCCGTTTGGAGTGAGGCTGCAAAGGGCATGCCAAAGGAAGTGTTTTGCTGTGCCAAGACTCGTGCTGCGCACGCTTTGTGCTTGGAGTGAGAAACAGGTTCCTTGGTGTTTTCTGCGAAACGCTTTAGCAGCCCGTTGGTGCTAGTATGGAGTCAGGGGATGGATGAAGCGGAGAGCCCCGTTTGGAGTGAGGCTGCAAAGGGCATGCCAAAGGAAGTGTTTTGCTGTGCCAAGACTCGTGCTGCGCACGCTTTGTGCTTGGAGTGAGAAACAGGTTCCTTGGTGATTTCTGCGAAACGCTTTAGCAGCCCGTTGGTGCTAGTATGGAGTCAGGGGATGGATGAAGCGGAGAGCCCCGTTTGGAGTGAGGCTGCAAAGGGCATGCCAAAGGAAGTGTTTTGCTGTGCCAAGACTCGTGCTGCGCACGCTTTGTGCTTGGAGTGAGAAACAGGTTCCTTGGTGTTTTCTGCGAAACGCTTTAGCAGCCCGTTGGTGCTAGTATGGAGTCAGGGGATGGATGAAGCGGAGAGCCCCGTTTGGAGTGAGGCTGCAAAGGGCATGCCAAAGGAAGTGTTTTGCTGTGCCAAGACTCGTGCTGCGCACGCTTTGTGCTTGGAGTGAGAAACAGGTTCCTTGGTGTTTTCTGCGAAACGCTTTAGCAGCCCGTTGGTGCTAGTATGGAGTCAGGGGATGGATGAAGCGGAGAGCCCCGTTTGGAGTGAGGCTGCAAAGGGCATGCCAAAGGAAGTGTTTTGCTGTGCCAAGACTCGTGCTGCGCACGCTTTGTGCTTGGAGTGAGAAACAGGTTCCTTGGTGTTTTCTGCGAAACGCTTTAGCAGCCCGTTGGTGCTAGTATGGAGTCAGGGGATGGATGAAGCGGAGAGCCCCGTTTGGAGTGAGGCTGCAAAGGGCATGCCAAAGGAAGTGTTTTGCTGTGCCAAGACTCGTGCTGCGCACGCTTTGTGCTTGGAGTGAGAAACAGGTTCCTTGGTGTTTTCTGCGAAACGCTTTAGCAGCCCGTTGGTGCTAGTATGGAGTCAGGGGATGGATGAAGCGGAGAGCCCCGTTTGGAGTGAGGCTGCAAAGGGCATGCCAAAGGAAGTGTTTTGCTGTGCCAAGACTCGTGCTGCGCACGCTTTGTGCTTGGAGTGAGAAACAGGTTCCTTGGTGTTTTCTGCGAAACGCTTTAGCAGCCCGTTGGTGCTAGTATGGAGTCAGGGGATGGATGAAGCGGAGAGCCCCGTTTGGAGTGAGGCTGCAAAGGGCATGCCAAAGGAAGTGTTTTGCTGTGCCAAGACTCGTGCTGCGCACGCTTTGTGCTTGGAGTGAGAAACAGGTTCCTTGGTGTTTTCTGCGAAACGCTTTAGCAGCCCGTTGGTGCTAGTATGGAGTCAGGGGATGGATGAAGCGGAGAGCCCCGTTTGGAGTGAGGCTGCAAAGGGCATGCCAAAGGAAGTGTTTTGCTGTGCCAAGACTCGTGCTGCGCACGCTTTGTGCTTGGAGTGAGAAACAGGTTCCTTGGTGTTTTCTGCGAAACGCTTTAGCAGCCCGTTGGTGCTAGTATGGAGTCAGGGGATGGATGAAGCGGAGAGCCCCGTTTGGAGTGAGGCTGCAAAGGGCATGCCAAAGGAAGTGTTTTGCTGTGCCAAGACTCGTGCTGCGCACGCTTTGTGCTTGGAGTGAGAAACAGGTTCCTTGGTGTTTTCTGCGAAACGCTTTAGCAGCCCGTTGGTGCTAGTATGGAGTCAGGGGATGGATGAAGCGGAGAGCCCCGTTTGGAGTGAGGCTGCAAAGGGCATGCCAAAGGAAGTGTTTTGCTGTGCCAAGACTCGTGCTGCGCACGCTTTGTGCTTGGAGTGAGAAACAGGTTCCTTGGTGTTTTCTGCGAAACGCTTTAGCAGCCCGTTGGTGCTAGTATGGAGTCAGGGGATGGATGAAGCGGAGAGCCCCGTTTGGAGTGAGGCTGCAAAGGGCATGCCAAAGGAAGTGTTTTGCTGTGCCAAGACTCGTGCTGCGCACGCTTTGTGCTTGGAGTGAGAAACAGGTTCCTTGGTGTTTTCTGCGAAACGCTTTAGCAGCCCGTTGGTGCTAGTATGGAGTCAGGGGATGGATGAAGCGGAGAGCCCCGTTTGGAGTGAGGCTGCAAAGGGCATGCCAAAGGAAGTGTTTTGCTGTGCCAAGACTCGTGCTGCGCACGCTTTGTGCTTGGAGTGAGAAACAGGTTCCTTGGTGTTTTCTGCGAAACGCTTTAGCAGCCCGTTGGTGCTAGTATGGAGTCAGGGGATGGATGAAGCGGAGAGCCCCGTTTGGAGTGAGGCTGCAAAGGGCATGCCAAAGGAAGTGTTTTGCTGTGCCAAGACTCGTGCTGCGCACGCTTTGTGCTTGGAGTGAGAAACAGGTTCCTTGGTGTTTTCTGCGAAACGCTTTAGCAGCCCGTTGGTGCTAGTATGGAGTCAGGGGATGGATGAAGCGGAGAGCCCCGTTTGGAGTGAGGCTGCAAAGGGCATGCCAAAGGAAGTGTTTTGCTGTGCCAAGACTCGTGCTGCGCACGCTTTGTGCTTGGAGTGAGAAACAGGTTCCTTGGTGTTTTCTGCGAAACGCTTTAGCAGCCCGTTGGTGCTAGTATGGAGTCAGGGGATGGATGAAGCGGAGAGCCCCGTTTGGAGTGAGGCTGCAAAGGGCATGCCAAAGGAAGTGTTTTGCTGTGCCAAGACTCGTGCTGCGCACGCTTTGTGCTTGGAGTGAGAAACAGGTTCCTTGGTGTTTTCTGCGAAACGCTTTAGCAGCCCGTTGGTGCTAGTATGGAGTCAGGGGATGGATGAAGCGGAGAGCCCCGTTTGGAGTGAGGCTGCAAAGGGCATGCCAAAGGAAGTGTTTTGCTGTGCCAAGACTCGTGCTGCGCACGCTTTGTGCTTGGAGTGAGAAACAGGTTCCTTGGTGTTTTCTGCGAAACGCTTTAGCAGCCCGTTGGTGCTAGTATGGAGTCAGGGGATGGATGAAGCGGAGAGCCCCGTTTGGAGTGAGGCTGCAAAGGGCATGCCAAAGGAAGTGTTTTGCTGTGCCAAGACTCGTGCTGCGCACGCTTTGTGCTTGGAGTGAGAAACAGGTTCCTTGGTGTTTTCTGCGAAACGCTTTAGCAGCCCGTTGGTGCTAGTATGGAGTCAGGGGATGGATGAAGCGGAGAGCCCCGTTTGGAGTGAGGCTGCAAAGGGCATGCCAAAGGAAGTGTTTTGCTGTGCCAAGACTCGTGCTGCGCACGCTTTGTGCTTGGAGTGAGAAACAGGTTCCTTGGTGTTTTCTGCGAAACGCTTTAGCAGCCCGTTGGTGCTAGTATGGAGTCAGGGGATGGATGAAGCGGAGAGCCCCGTTTGGAGTGAGGCTGCAAAGGGCATGCCAAAGGAAGTGTTTTGCTGTGCCAAGACTCGTGCTGCGCACGCTTTGTGCTTGGAGTGAGAAACAGGTTCCTTGGTGTTTTCTGCGAAACGCTTTAGCAGCCCGTTGGTGCTAGTATGGAGTCAGGGGATGGATGAAGCGGAGAGCCCCGTTTGGAGTGAGGCTGCAAAGGGCATGCCAAAGGAAGTGTTTTGCTGTGCCAAGACTCGTGCTGCGCACGCTTTGTGCTTGGAGTGAGAAACAGGTTCCTTGGTGTTTTCTGCGAAACGCTTTAGCAGCCCGTTGGTGCTAGTATGGAGTCAGGGGATGGATGAAGCGGAGAGCCCCGTTTGGAGTGAGGCTGCAAAGGGCATGCCAAGGGAAGTGTTTTGCTGTGCCAAGACTCGTGCTGCGCACGCTTTGTGCTTGGAGTGAGAAACAGGTTCCTTGGTGTTTTCTGCGAAACGCTTTAGCAGCCCGTTGGTGCTAGTATGGAGTCAGGGGATGGATGAAGCGGAGAGCCCCGTTTGGAGTGAGGCTGCAAAGGGCATGCCAAAGGAAGTGTTTTGCTGTGCCAAGACTCGTGCTGCGCACGCTTTGTGCTTGGAGTGAGAAACAGGTTCCTTGGTGTTTTCTGCGAAACGCTTTAGCAGCCCGTTGGTGCTAGTATGGAGTCAGGGGATGGATGAAGCGGAGAGCCCCGTTTGGAGTGAGGCTGCAAAGGGCATGCCAAGAGAAGTGTTTTGCTGTGCCAAGACTCGTGCTGCGCACGCTTTGTGCTTGGAGTGAGAAACAGGTTCCTTGGTGATTTCTGCGAAACGCTTTAGCAGCCCGTTGGTGCTAGTATGGAGTCAGGGGATGGATGAAGCGGAGAGCCCCGTTTGGAGTGAGGCTGCAAAGGGCATGCCAAAGGAAGTGTTTTGCTGTGCCAAGACTCGTGCTGCGCACGCTTTGTGCTTGGAGTGAGAAACAGGTTCCTTGGTGTTTTCTGCGAAACGCTTTAGCAGCCCGTTGGTGCTAGTATGAAGTAAGGGGATGGATGAAGCGGAGAGCCCCGTTTGGAGTGAGGCTGCAAAGGGCATGCCAAAGGAAGTGTTTTGCTGTGCCAAGACTCGTGCTGCGCACGCTTTGTGCTTGGAGTGAGAAACAGGTTCCTTGGTGTTTTCTGCGAAACGCTTTAGCAGCCCGTTGGTGCTAGTATGGAGTCAGGGGATGGATGAAGCGGAGAGCCCCGTTTGGAGTGAGGCTGCAAAGGGCATGCCAAAGGAAGTGTTTTGCTGTGCCAAGACTCGTGCTGCGCACGCTTTGTGCTTGGAGTGAGAAACAGCTTCCTTGGTGTTTTCTGCGAAACGCTTTAGCAGCCCGTTGGTGCTAGTATGGAGTCAGGGGATGGATGAAGCGGAGAGCCCCGTTTGGAGTGAGGCTGCAAAGGGCATGCCAAAGGAAGTGTTTTGCTGTGCCAAGACTCGTGCTGCGCACGCTTTGTGCTTGGAGTGAGAAACAGGTTCCTTGGTGTTTTCTGCGAAACGCTTTAGCAGCCCGTTGGTGCTAGTATGGAGTCAGGGGATGGATGAAGCGGAGAGCCCCGTTTGGAGTGAGGCTGCAAAGGGCATGCCAAAGGAAGTGTTTTGCTGTGCCAAGACTCGTGCTGCGCACGCTTTGTGCTTGGAGTGAGAAACAGGTTCCTTGGTGTTTTCTGCGAAACGCTTTAGCAGCCCGTTGGTGCTAGTATGGAGTCAGGGGATGGATGAAGCGGAGAGCCCCGTTTGGAGTGAGGCTGCAAAGGGCATGCCAAAGGAAGTGTTTTGCTGTGCCAAGACTCGTGCTGCGCACGCTTTGTGCTTGGAGTGAGAAACAGGTTCCTTGGTGTTTTCTGCGAAACGCTTTAGCAGCCCGTTGGTGCTAGTATGGAGTCAGGGGATGGATGAAGCGGAGAGCCCCGTTTGGAGTGAGGCTGCAAAGGGCATGCCAAAGGAAGTGTTTTGCTGTGCCAAGACTCGTGCTGCGCACGCTTTGTGCTTGGAGTGAGAAACAGGTTCGTTGGTGTTTTCTGCGAAACGCTTTAGCAGCCCGTTGGTGCTAGTATGGAGTCAGGGGATGGATGAAGCGGAGAGCCCCGTTTGGAGTGAGGCTGCAAAGGGCATGCCAAGAGAAGTGTTCTGCTGTGCCAAGACTCGTGCTGCGCACGCTTTGTGCTTGGAGTGAGAAACAGGTTCCTTGGTGTTTTCTGCGAAACGCTTTAGCAGCCCGTTGGTGCTAGTATGGAGTCAGGGGATGGATGAAGCGGAGAACCCGTTTGGAGTGAGGCTGCAAAGGGCATGCCAAAGGAAGTGTTTTGCTGTGCCAAGACTCGTGCTGCGCACGCTTTGTGCTTGGAGTGAGAAACAGGTTCCTTGGTGTTTTCTGCGAAACGCTTTAGCAGCCCGTTGGTGCTAGTATGGAGTCAGGGGATGGATGAAGCGGAGAGCCCCGTTTGGAGTGAGGCTGCAAAGGGCATGCCAAAGGAAGTGTTTTGCTGTGCCAAGACTCGTGCTGCGCACGCTTTGTGGTTCGAGTGAGAAACAGGTTCCTTGGTGTTTTCTGCGAAACGCTTTAGCAGCCCGTTGGTGCTAGTATGGAGTCAGGGGATGGATGAAGCGGAGAGCCCCGTTTGGAGTGAGGCTGCAAAGGGCATGCCAAGAGAAGTGTTTTGCTGTGCCAAGACTCGTGCTGCGCACGCTTTGTGCTTGGAGTGAGAAACAGGTTCCTTGGTGTTTTCTGCGAAACGCTTTAGCAGCCCGTTGGTGCTAGTATGGAGTCAGGGGATGGATGAAGCGGAGAGCCCCGTTTGGAGTGAGGCTGCAAAGGGCATGCCAAAGGAAGTGTTTTGCTGTGCCAAGACTCGTGCTGCGCACGCTTTGTGCTTGGAGTGAGAAACAGGTTCCTTGGTGTTTTCTGCGAAACGCTTTAGCAGCCCGTTGGTGCTAGTATGAAGTAAGGGGATGGATGAAGCGGAGAGCCCCGTTTGGAGTGAGGCTGCAAAGGGCATGCCAAAGGAAGTGTTTTGCTGTGCCAAGACTCGTGCTGCGCACGCTTTGTGCTTGGAGTGAGAAACAGGTTCCTTGGTGTTTTCTGCGAAACGCTTTAGCAGCCCGTTGGTGCTAGTATGGAGTCAGGGGATGGATGAAGCGGAGAGCCCCGTTTGGAGTGAGGCTGCAAAGGGCATGCCAAAGGAAGTGTTTTGCTGTGCCAAGACTCGTGCTGCGCACGCTTTGTGCTTGGAGTGAGAAACAGGTTCGTTGGTATTTTCTGCGAAACGCTTTAGCAGCCCGTTGGTGCTAGTATGGAGTCAGGGGATGGATGAAGCGGAGAGCCCCGTTTGGAGTGAGGCTGCAAAGGGCATGCCAAAGGAAGTGTTTTGCTGTGCCAAGACTCGTGCTGCGCACGCTTTGTGCTTGGAGTGAGAAACAGCTTCCTTGGTGTTTTCTGCGAAACGCTTTAGCAGCCCGTTGGTGCTAGTATGGAGTCAGGGGATGGATGAAGCGGAGAGCCCCGTTTGGAGTGAGGCTGCAAAGGGCATGCCAAAGGAAGTGTTTTGCTGTGCCAAGACTCGTGCTGCGCACGCTTTGTGCTTGGAGTGAGAAACAGCTTCCTTGGTGTTTTCTGCGAAACGCTTTAGCAGCCCGTTGGTGCTAGTATGGAGTCAGGGGATGGATGAAGCGGAGAGCCCCGTTTGGAGTGAGGCTGCAAAGGGCATGCCAAAGGAAGTGTTTTGCTGTGCCAAGACTCGTGCTGCGCACGCTTTGTGCTTGGAGTGAGAAACAGGTTCCTTGGTGTTTTCTGCGAAACGCTTTAGCAGCCCGTTGGTGCTAGTATGGAGTCAGGGGATGGATGAAGCGGAGAGCCCCGTTTGGAGTGAGGCTGCAAAGGGCATGCCAAAGGAAGTGTTTTGCTGTGCCAAGACTCGTGCTGCGCACGCTTTGTGCTTGGAGTGAGAAACAGGTTCCTTGGTGTTTTCTGCGAAACGCTTTAGCAGCCCGTTGGTGCTAGTATGGAGTCAGGGGATGGATGAAGCGGAGAGCCCCGTTTGGAGTGAGGCTGCAAAGGGCATGCCAAAGGAAGTGTTTTGCTGTGCCAAGACTCGTGCTGCGCACGCTTTGTGCTTGGAGTGAGAAACAGGTTCCTTGGTGTTTTCTGCGAAACGCTTTAGCAGCCCGTGGTGCTAGTATGGATTCAGGGGATGGATGAAGCGGAGAGCCCCGTTTGGAGTGAGGCTGCAAAGGGCATGCCAAAGGAAGTGTTTTGCTGTGCCAAGACTCGTGCTGCGCACGCTTTGTGCTTGGAGTGAGAAACAGGTTCCTTGGTGTTTTCTGCGAAACGCTTTAGCAGCCCGTTGGTGCTAGTATGGAGTCAGGGGATGGATGAAGCGGAGAGCCCCGTTTGGAGTGAGGCTGCAAAGGGCATGCCAAGAGAAGTGTTTTGCTGTGCCAAGACTCGTGCTGCGCACGCTTTGTGCTTGGAGTGAGAAACAGGTTCCTTGGTGTTTTCTGTGAAACGCTTTAGCAGCCCGTTGGTGCTAGTATGGAGTCAGGGGATGGATGAAGCGGAGAGCCCCGTTTGGAGTGAGGCTGCAAAGGGCATGCCAAAGGAAGTGTTTTGCTGTGCCAAGACTCGTGCTGCGCACGCTTTGTGCTTGGAGTGATAAACAGGTTCGTTGGTGTTTTCTGCGAAACGCTTTAGCAGCCCGTTGGTGCTAGTATGGAGTCAGGGGATGGATGAAGCGGAGAGCCCCGTTTGGAGTGAGGCTGCAAAGGGCATGCCAAGGGAAGTGTTCTGCTGTGCCAAGACTCGTGCTGCGCACGCTTTGTGCTTGGAGTGAGAAACAGCTTCCTTGGTGTTTTCTGCGAAACGCTTTAGCAGCCCGTTGGTGCTAGTATGGAGTCAGGGGATGGATGAAGCGGAGAGCCCCGTTTGGAGTGAGGCTGCAAAGGGCATGCCAAAGGAAGTGTTTTGCTGTGCCAAGACTCGTGCTGCGCACGCTTTGTGCTTGGAGTGAGAAACAGGTTCCTTGGTGTTTTCTGCGAAACGCTTTAGCAGCCCGTTGGTGCTAGTATGAAGTAAGGGGATGGATGAAGCGGAGAGCCCCGTTTGGAGTGAGGCTGCAAAGGGCATGCCAAAGGAAGTGTTTTGCTGTGCCAAGACTCGTGCTGCGCACGCTTTGTGCTTGGAGTGAGAAACAGGTTCCTTGGTGTTTTCTGCGAAACGCTTTAGCAGCCCGTTGGTGCTAGTATGAAGTCAGGGGATGGATGAAGCGGAGAGCCCCGTTTGGAGTGAGGCTGCAAAGGGCATGCCAAAGGAAGTGTTTTGCTGTGCCAAGACTCGTGCTGCGCACGCTTTGTGCTTGGAGTGAGAAACAGGTTCCTTGGTGTTTTCTGCGAAACGCTTTAGCAGCCCGTGGTGCTAGTATGGAGTCAGGGGATGGATGAAGCGGAGAGCCCCGTTTGGAGTGAGGCTGCAAAGGGCATGCCAAAGGAAGTGTTTTGCTGTGCCAAGACTCGTGCTGCGCACGCTTTGTGCTTGGAGTGAGAAACAGGTTCCTTGGTGTTTTCTGCGAAACGCTTTAGCAGCCCGTTGGTGCTAGTATGGAGTTAGGGGCTGGATGAAGCGGAGAGCCCCGTTTGGAGTGAGGCTGCAAAGGGCATGCCAAGAGAAGTGTTTTGCTGTGCCAAGACTCGTGCTGCGCACGCTTTGTGCTTGGAGTGAGAAACAGGTTCCTTGGTGTTTTCTGCGAAACGCTTTAGCAGCCCGTTGGTGCTAGTATGGAGTCAGGGGATGGATGAAGCGGAGAGCCCCGTTTGGAGTGAGGCTGCAAAGGGCATGCCAAAGGAAGTGTTTTGCTGTGCCAAGACTCGTGCTGCGCACACTTTGTGCTTGGAGTGAGAAACAGGTTCCTTGGTGTTTTCTGCGAAACGCTTTAGCAGCCCGTTGGTGCTAGTATGGAGTCAGGGGATGGATGAAGCGGAGAGCCCCGTTTGGAGTGAGGCTGCAAAGGGCATGCCAAAGGAAGTGTTTTGCTGTGCCAAGACTCGTGCTGCGCACGCTTTGTGCTTGGAGTGAGAAACAGGTTCCTTGGTGTTTTCTGCGAAACGCTTTAGCAGCCCGTTGGTGCTAGTATGGAGTCAGGGGATGGATGAAGCGGAGAGCCCCGTTTGGAGTGAGGCTGCAAAGGGCATGCCAAGAGAAGTGTTTTGCTGTGCCAAGACTCGTGCTGCGCACTCTTTGTGCTTGGAGTGAGAAACAGGTTCCTTGGTGTTTTCTGCGAAACGCTTTAGCAGCCCGTTGGTGCTAGTATGGAGTCAGGGGATGGATGAAGCGGAGAGCCCCGTTTGGAGTGAGGCTGCAAAGGGCATGCCAAAGGAAGTGTTTTGCTGTGCCAAGACTCGTGCTGCGCACGCTTTGTGCTTGGAGTGAGAAACAGGTTCCTTGGTGTTTTCTGCGAAACGCTTTAGCAGCCCGTTGGTGCTAGTATGGAGTCAGGGGATGGATGAAGCGGAGAGCCCCGTTTGGAGTGAGGCTGCAAAGGGCATGCCAAAGGAAGTGTTTTGCTGTGCCAAGACTCGTGCTGCGCACGCTTTGTGCTTGGAGTGAGAAACAGGTTCCTTGGTGTTTTCTGCGAAACGCTTTAGCAGCCCGTTGGTGCTAGTATGGAGTCAGGGGATGGATGAAGCGGAGAGCCCCGTTTGGAGTGAGGCTGCAAAGGGCATGCCAAAGGAAGTGTTTTGCTGTGCCAAGACTCGTGCTGCGCACGCTTTGTGCTTGGAGTGAGAAACAGGTTCCTTGGTGTTTTCTGCGAAACGCTTTAGCAGCCCGTTGGTGCTAGTATGGAGTCAGGGGATGGATGAAGCGGAGAGCCCCGTTTGGAGTGAAGCTGCAAAGGGCATGCCAAAGGAAGTGTTTTGCTGTGCCAAGACTCGTGCTGCGCACGCTTTGTGCTTGGAGTGAGAAACAGGTTCCTTGGTGTTTTCTGCGAAACCCTTTAGCAGCCCGTTGGTGCTAGTATGGAGTCAGGGGATGGATGAAGCGGAGAGCCCCGTTTGGAGTGAGGCTGCAAAGGGCATGCCAAGAGAAGTGTTTTGCTGTGCCAAGACTCGTGCTGCGCACGCTTTGTGCTTGGAGTGAGAAACAGGTTCCTTGGTGTTTTCTGCGAAACGCTTTAGCAGCCCGTTGGTGCTAGTATGGAGTCAGGGGATGGATGAAGCGGAGAACCCGTTTGGAGTGAGGCTGCAAAGGGCATGCCAAAGGAAGTGTTTTGCTGTGCCAAGACTCGTGCTGCGCACGCTTTGTGCTTGGAGTGAGATACAGGTTCCTTGGTGTTTTCTGCGAAACGCTTTAGCAGCCCGTTGGTGCTAGTATGGAGTCAGGGGATGGATGAAGCGGAGAGCCCCGTTTGGAGTGAGGCTGCAAAGGGCATGCCAAGAGAAGTGTTTTGCTGTGCCAAGACTCGTGCTGCGCACGCTTTGTGGTTGGAGTGAGAAAACAGGTTCCTTGGTGTTTTCTGCGAAACGCTTTAGCAGCCCGTTGGTGCTAGTATGGAGTCAGGGGATGGATGAAGCGGAGAGCCCCGTTTGGAGTGAGGCTGCAAAGGGCATGCCAAAGGAAGTGTTTTGCTGTGCCAAGACTCGTGCTGCGCACGCTTTGTGCTTGGAGTGAGAAACAGGTTCCTTGGTGTTTTCTGCGAAACGCTTTAGCAGCCCTTTGGTGCTAGTATGGAGTCAGGGGATGGATGAAGCGGAGAGCCCCGTTTGGAGTGAGGCTGCAAAGGGCATGCCAAAGGAAGTGTTTTGCTGTGCCAAGACTCGTGCTGCGCACGCTTTGTGCTTGGAGTGAGAAACAGGTTCCTTGGTGTTTTCTGCGAAACGCTTTAGCAGCCCGTTGGTGCTAGTATGGAGTCAGGGGATGGATGAAGCGCAGAGCCCCGTTTGGAGTGAGGCTGCAAAGGGCATGCCAAAGGAAGTGTTTTGCTGTGCCAAGACTCGTGCTGCGCACGCTTTGTGCTTGGAGTGAGAAACAGGTTCCTTGGTGTTTTCTGCGAAACGCTTTAGCAGCCCGTTGGTGCTAGTATGGAGTCAGGGGATGGATGAAGCGGAGAGCCCCGTTTGGAGTGAGGCTGCAAAGGGCATGCCAAAGGAAGTGTTCTGCTGCGCCAAGACTCGTGCTGCGCACGCTTTGTGCTTGGAGTGAGAAACAGGTTCCTTGGTGTTTTCTGCGAAACGCTTTAGCAGCCCGTTGGTGCTAGTATGGAGTCAGGGGATGGATGAAGCGCAGAGCCCCGTTTGGAGTGAGGCTGCAAAGGGCATGCCAAAGGAAGTGTTCTGCTGCGCCAAGACTCGTGCTGCGCACGCTTTGTGCTTGGAGTGAGAAACAGGTTCCTTGGTGTTTTCTGCGAAACGCTTTAGCAGCCCGTTGGTGCTAGTATGGAGTCAGGGGATGGATGAAGCGCAGAGCCCCGTTTGGAGTGAGGCTGCAAAGGGCATGCCAAAGGAAGTGTTTTGCTGTGCCAAGACTCGTGCTGCGCACGCTTTGTGCTTGGAGTGAGAAACAGGTTCCTTGGTGTTTTCTGCGAAACGCTTTAGCAGCCCGTTGGTGCTAGTATGGAGTCAGGGGATGGATGAAGCGCAGAGCCCCGTTTGGAGTGAGGCTGCAAAGGGCATGCCAAAGGAAGTGTTTTGCTGTGCCAAGACTCGTGCTGCGCACGCTTTGTGCTTGGAGTGAGAAACAGGTTCCTTGGTGTTTTCTGCGAAACGCTTTAGCAGCCCGTTGGTGCTAGTATGGAGTCAGGGGATGGATGAAGCGGAGAGCCCCGTTTGGAGTGAGGCTGCAAAGGGCATGCCAAAGGAAGTGTTTTGCTGTGCCAAGACTCGTGCTGCGCACGCTTTGTGCTTGGAGTGAGAAACAGGTTCCTTGGTGTTTTCTGCGAAACGCTTTAGCAGCCCGTTGGTGCTAGTATGGAGTCAGGGGATGGATGAAGCGGAGAGCCCCGTTTGGAGTGAGGCTGCAAAGGGCATGCCAAAGGAAGTGTTTTGCTGTGCCAAGACTCGTGCTGCGCACGCTTTGTGCTTGGAGTGAG
This sequence comes from Tinamus guttatus, assembly GCF_059628265.1. Lineage (NCBI taxonomy): Eukaryota > Metazoa > Chordata > Aves > Tinamiformes > Tinamidae > Tinamus > Tinamus guttatus. Next base: position 48,379 of record NW_028288616.1, on the reverse strand, counting down.
AAACAGGTTCCTTGGTGTTTTCTGCGAAACGCTTTAGCAGCCCGTTGGTGCTAGTATGGAGTCAGGGGATGGATGAAGCGCAGAGCCCCGTTTGGAGTGAGGCTGCAAAGGGCATGCCAAAGGAAGTGTTTTGCTGTGCCAAGACTCGTGCTGCGCACGCTTTGTGCTTGGAGTGAGAAACAGGTTCCTTGGTGTTTTCTGCGAAACGCTTTAGCAGCCCGTTGGTGCTAGTATGGAGTCAGGGGATGGATGAAGCGGAGAGCCCCGTTTGGAGTGAGGCTGCAAAGGGCATGCCAAAGGAAGTGTTCTGCTGCGCCAAGACTCGTGCTGCGCACGCTTTGTGCTTGGAGTGAGAAACAGGTTCCTTGGTGTTTTCTGCGAAACGCTTTAGCAGCCCGTTGGTGCTAGTATGGAGTCAGGGGATGGATGAAGCGCAGAGCCCCGTTTGGAGTGAGGCTGCAAAGGGCATGCCAAAGGAAGTGTTCTGCTGCGCCAAGACTCGTGCTGCGCACGCTTTGTGCTTGGAGTGAGAAACAGGTTCCTTGGTGTTTTCTGCGAAACGCTTTAGCAGCCCGTTGGTGCTAGTATGGAGTCAGGGGATGGATGAAGCGCAGAGCCCCGTTTGGAGTGAGGCTGCAAAGGGCATGCCAAAGGAAGTGTTTTGCTGTGCCAAGACTCGTGCTGCGCACGCTTTGTGCTTGGAGTGAGAAACAGGTTCCTTGGTGTTTTCTGCGAAACGCTTTAGCAGCCCGTTGGTGCTAGTATGGAGTCAGGGGATGGATGAAGCGCAGAGCCCCGTTTGGAGTGAGGCTGCAAAGGGCATGCCAAAGGAAGTGTTTTGCTGTGCCAAGACTCGTGCTGCGCACGCTTTGTGCTTGGAGTGAGAAACAGGTTCCTTGGTGTTTTCTGCGAAACGCTTTAGCAGCCCGTTGGTGCTAGTATGGAGTCAGGGGATGGATGAAGCGCAGAGCCCCGTTTGGAGTGAGGCTGCAAAGGGCATGCCAAAGGAAGTGTTTTGCTGTGCCAAGACTCGTGCTGCGCACGCTTTGTGCTTGGAGTGAGAAACAGGTTCCTTGGTGTTTTCTGCGAAACGCTTTAGCAGCCCGTTGGTGCTAGTATGGAGTCAGGGGATGGATGAAGCGCAGAGCCCCGTTTGGAGTGAGGCTGCAAAGGGCATGCCAAAGGAAGTGTTTTGCTGTGCCAAGACTCGTGCTGCGCACGCTTTGTGCTTGGAGTGAGAAACAGGTTCCTTGGTGTTTTCTGCGAAACGCTTTAGCAGCCCGTTGGTGCTAGTATGGAGTCAGGGGATGGATGAAGCGCAGAGCCCCGTTTGGAGTGAGGCTGCAAAGGGCATGCCAAAGGAAGTGTTTTGCTGTGCCAAGACTCGTGCTGCGCACGCTTTGTGCTTGGAGTGAGAAACAGGTTCCTTGGTGTTTTCTGCGAAACGCTTTAGCAGCCCTTTGGTGCTAGTATGGAGTCAGGGGATGGATGAAGCGCAGAGCCCCGTTTGGAGTGAGGCTGCAAAGGGCATGCCAAAGGAAGTGTTTTGCTGTGCCAAGACTCGTGCTGCGCACGCTTTGTGCTTGGAGTGAGAAACAGGTTCCTTGGTGTTTTCTGCGAAACGCTTTAGCAGCCCTTTGGTGCTAGTATGGAGTCAGGGGATGGATGAAGCGGAGAGCCCCGTTTGGAGTGAGGCTGCAAAGGGCATGCCAAAGGAAGTGTTTTGCTGTGCCAAGACTCGTGCTGCGCACGCTTTGTGCTTGGAGTGAGAAACAGGTTCCTTGGTGTTTTCTGCGAAACGCTTTAGCAGCCCGTTGGTGCTAGTATGGAGTCAGGGGATGGATGAAGCGCAGAGCCCCGTTTGGAGTGAGGCTGCAAAGGGCATGCCAAAGGAAGTGTTTTGCTGTGCCAAGACTCGTGCTGCGCACGCTTTGTGCTTGGAGTGAGAAACAGGTTCCTTGGTGTTTTCTGCGAAACGCTTTAGCAGCCCGTTGGTGCTAGTATGGAGTCAGGGGATGGATGAAGCGGAGAGCCCCGTTTGGAGTGAGGCTGCAAAGGGCATGCCAAAGGAAGTGTTTTGCTGTGCCAAGACTCGTGCTGCGCACGCTTTGTGCTTGGAGTGAGAAACAGGTTCCTTGGTGTTTTCTGCGAAACGCTTTAGCAGCCCGTTGGTGCTAGTATGGAGTCAGGGGATGGATGAAGCGCAGAGCCCCGTTTGGAGTGAGGCTGCAAAGGGCATGCCAAAGGAAGTGTTTTGCTGTGCCAAGACTCGTGCTGCGCACGCTTTGTGCTTGGAGTGAGAAACAGGTTCCTTGGTGTTTTCTGCGAAACGCTTTAGCAGCCCGTTGGTGCTAGTATGGAGTCAGGGGATGGATGAAGCGGAGAGCCCCGTTTGGAGTGAGGCTGCAAAGGGCATGCCAAAGGAAGTGTTTTGCTGTGCCAAGACTCGTGCTGCGCACGCTTTGTGCTTGGAGTGAGAAACAGGTTCCTTGGTGTTTTCTGCGAAACGCTTTAGCAGCCCGTTGGTGCTAGTATGGAGTCAGGGGATGGATGAAGCGCAGAGCCCCGTTTGGAGTGAGGCTGCAAAGGGCATGCCAAAGGAAGTGTTTTGCTGTGCCAAGACTCGTGCTGCGCACGCTTTGTGCTTGGAGTGAGAAACAGGTTCCTTGGTGTTTTCTGCGAAACGCTTTAGCAGCCCGTTGGTGCTAGTATGGAGTCAGGGGATGGATGAAGCGGAGAGCCCCGTTTGGAGTGAGGCTGCAAAGGGCATGCCAAAGGAAGTGTTCTGCTGTGCCAAGACTCGTGCTGCGCACGCTTTGTGCTTGGAGTGAGAAACAGGTTCCTTGGTGTTTTCTGCGAAACGCTTTAGCAGCCCGTTGGTGCTAGTATGGAGTCAGGGGATGGATGAAGCGCAGAGCCCCGTTTGGAGTGAGGCTGCAAAGGGCATGCCAAAGGAAGTGTTCTGCTGTGCCAAGACTCGTGCTGCGCACGCTTTGTGCTTGGAGTGAGAAACAGGTTCCTTGGTGTTTTCTGCGAAACGCTTTAGCAGCCCGTTGGTGCTAGTATGGAGTCAGGGGATGGATGAAGCGGAGAGCCCCGTTTGGAGTGAGGCTGCAAAGGGCATGCCAAAGGAAGTGTTCTGCTGTGCCAAGACTCGTGCTGCGCACGCTTTGTGCTTGGAGTGAGAAACAGGTTCCTTGGTGTTTTCTGCGAAACGCTTTAGCAGCCCGTTGGTGCTAGTATGGAGTCAGGGGATGGATGAAGCGCAGAGCCCCGTTTGGAGTGAGGCTGCAAAGGGCATGCCAAAGGAAGTGTTTTGCTGTGCCAAGACTCGTGCTGCGCACGCTTTGTGCTTGGAGTGAGAAACAGGTTCCTTGGTGTTTTCTGCGAAACGCTTTAGCAGCCCGTTGGTGCTAGTATGGAGTCAGGGGATGGATGAAGCGCAGAGCCCCGTTTGGAGTGAGGCTGCAAAGGGCATGCCAAAGGAAGTGTTTTGCTGTGCAAGACTCGTGCTGCGCACGCTTTGTGCTTGGAGTGAGAAACAGGTTCCTTGGTGTTTTCTGCGAAACGCTTTAGCAGGCCGTTGGTGCTAGTATGGAGTTAGGGGATGGATGAAGCGGAGAGCCCCGTTTGGAGTGAGGCTGCAAAGGGCATGCCAAAGAAAGTGTTCTGCTGTGCCAAGACTCGTGCTGCGCACACTTGGTGCTTGGAGTGAGAACCAGGTTCCTTGGTGTTTTCTGCGAAACGCTTTAGCAGCCCGTTGGTGCTAGTATGGAGTTAGGGGATGGATGAAGCGGAGAGCCCCGTTTGGAGTGAGGCTGCAAAGGGCATGCCAAGGGAAGTGTTCTGCTGTGCCAAGACTCGTGCTGCGCACAGTTTGTGGTTGGAGTGAGAAACAGGTTCGTTGGTGTTTTCTGCGAAACGCTTTAGCAGCCCGTTGGTGCTAGTATGGAGTTAGGGGGTGGATGAAGCGGAGAGCCCCGTTTGGAGTGAGGCTGCAAAGGGCATGCCAAGGGAAGTGTTCTGCTGTGCCAAGACTCGTGCTGCGCACACTTTGTGCTTGGAGTGAGAAACAGGTTCCTTGGTGTTTTCTGCGAAACGCTTTAGTTGCCCGTTGGTGCTAGTATGGAGTTAGGGGATGGATGAAGCGCACAGCCCCGTATGGGTGAGGCAGAAAAGGGCATGCCAAAGGAAGTGTTTTGCTGTGCCAAGACTCGTGCTGCGCACGCTTTGTGCTTGGAGTGAGAAACAGGTTCCTTGGTGTTTTCTGCGAAACGCTTTAGCAGCCCGTTGGTGCTAGTATGGAGTTAGGAGATGGATGAAGCGGAGAACCCCGTTTGGAGTGAGGCTGCAAAGGGCATGCCAAAGGAAGTGTTCTGCTGTGCCAAGACTCGTGCTGCGCACACTTTGTGCTTGGAGTGAGAAACAGGTTCCTTGGTGTTTTCTGCGAAACGCTTTAGCAGGCCGTTGGTGCTAGTATGGAGTCAGGGGATGGATGAAGCGGAGAGCCCCGTTTGGAGTGAGGCTGCAAAAGGCATGCCAAAGGAAGTGTTCTGCTGTGCCAAAACTCGTGCTGCGCACACTTTGTGCTTGGAGTGAGAAACATGTTTGTTGGTGTTTTCTGCGAAACGCTTTAGCAGCCCGTTGGTGCTAGTATGGAGTTAGGGGATGGATGAAGCGGAGAGCCCCGTTTGGAGTGAGGCTGCAAAGGGCATGCCAAGGGAAGTGTTCTGCTGTGCCAAGACTCGTGCTGCGCACGCTTTGTGTTTGGAGTGAGAAACAGGTTCCTTGGTGTTTTCTGCGAAACGCTTTAGCAGCCCGTTGGTGCTAGTATGGAGTTAGGAGATGGATGAAGCGGAGAGCCCCGTTTGGAGTGAGGCTGCAAAGGGCATGCCAAAGGAAGTGTTCTGCTGTGCCAAAACTCGTGCTGCGCACACTTTGTGCTTGGAGTGAGAAACATGTTTGTTGGTGTTTTCTGCGAAACGCTTTAGCAGCCCGTTGGTGCTAGTATGGAGTTAGGGGATGGATGAAGCGGAGAGCCCCGTTTGGAGTGAGGCTGCAAAGGGCATGCCAAGGGAAGTGTTCTGCTGTGCCAAGACTCGTGCTGCGCACGCTTTGTGTTTGGAGTGAGAAACAGGTTCCTTGGTGTTTTCTGCGAAACGCTTTAGCAGCCCGTTGGTGCTAGTATGGAGTTAGGAGATGGATGAAGCGGAGAGCCCCGTTTGGAGTGAGGCTGCAAAGGGCATGCCAAAGGAAGTGTTCTGCTGTGCCAAGACTCGTGCTGCGCACACTTTGTGCTTGGAGTGAGAAATAGGTTCCTTGGTGTTTTCTGCGAAACTCTTTAGCAGGCCGTTGGTGCTAGTATGGAGTTAGGGGATGGATGAAGCGGAGAGCCCCGTTTGGAGTGAGGCTGCAAAGGGCATGCCAAGGGAAGTGTTCTGCTGTGCCAAGACTCGTGCTGCGCACAGTTTGTAGTTGGAGTGAGAAACAGGTTCCTTGGTGTTTTCTGCGAAACGCTTTAGCAGCCCGTTGGTGCTAGTATGGAGTTAGGGGATGGATGAAGCGGAGAGCCCCGTTTGGAGTGAGGCTGCAAAGGGCATGCCAAGGGAAGTGTTCTGCTGTGCCAAGACTCGTGCTGCGCACAGTGTGTGGTTGGAGTGAGAAACAGGTTCCTTGGTGTTTTCTGCGAAACGCTTTAGCAGCCCGTTGGTGCTAGTATGGAGTCAGGGGATGGATGAAGCGGAGAGCCCCGTTTGGAGTGAGGCTGCAAAGGGCATGCCAAAGGAAGTGTTTTGCTGTGCCAAGACTCGTGCTGCGCACGCTTTGTGCTTGGCGTGAGAAACAGGTTCCTTGGTGTTTTCTGCGAAACGCTTTAGCAGCCCGTTGGTGCTAGTATGGAGTTAGGGGATGGATGAAGCGGAGAGCCCCGTTTGGAGTGAGGCTGCAAAGGGCATGCCAAGGGAAGTGTTCTGCTGTGCCAAGACTCGTGCTGCGCACACTTTGTGCTTGGAGTGAGAAACAGGTTCCTTGGTGTTTTCTGCGAAACGCTTTAGCAGGCCGTTGGTGCTAGTATGGAGTTAGGAGATGGATGAAGCGGAGAGCCCCGTTTGGAGTGAGGCTGCAAAGGGCATGCCAAGGGAAGTGTTCTGCTGTGCCAAGACTCGTGCTGCGCGCACTTTGTGCTTGGAGTGAGAAACAGGTTCGTTGGTGTTTTCTGCGAAACACTTTAGCAGCCCGTTGGTGCTAGTATGGAGTTAGGGGGTGGATGAAGCGGAGAGCCCCGTTTGGAGTGAGGCTGCAAAGGGCATGCCAAGGGAAGTGTTCTGCTGTGCCAAGACTCGTGCTGCGCACGCTTTGTGCTTGGAGTGAGAAACAGGTTCCTTGGTGTTTTCTGCGAAACGCTTTAGTTGCCCGTTGGTGCTAGTATGGAGTTAGGGGATGGATGAAGCGCACAGCCCCGTATGGGTGAGGCAGAAAAGGGCATGCCAAGGGAAGTGTTTTGCTGTGCCAAGACTCGTGCTGCGCACACTTGGTGCTTGGAGTGAGAAACAGGTTCCTTGGTGTTTTCTGCGAAACGCTTTAGTTGCCAGTTGGTGCTAGTATGGAGTCAGGGGATGGATGAAGCGGAGAGCCCCGTTTGGAGTGAGGCTGCAAAGGACATGCCAAGGGAAGTGTTCTGCTGTGCCAAGACTCGTGCTGCGCACGCTTTGTGCTTGGAGTGAGAAACAGGTTCCTTGGTGTTTTCTGCGAAACGCTTTAGCAGCCCGTTGGTGCTAGTATGGAGTTAGGGGGTGGATGAAGTGGAGAGCCCCGTTTGGAGTGAGGCTGCAAAGGGCATGCCAAGGGAAGTGTTCTGCTGTGCCAAGACTCGTGCTGCGCACAGTTTGTAGTTGGAGTGAGAAACAGGTTCGTTGGTGTTTTCTGCGAAACGCTTTAGCAGCGCGTTGGTGCTAGTATGGAGTTAGGGGATGGATGAAGCGGAGAGCCCCGTTTGGAGTGAGGCTGCAAAGGGCATGCCAAGGGAAGTGTTCTGCTGTGCCAAGACTCGTGCTGCGCACACTTTGTGCTTGGAGTGAGAAACAGGTTCCTTGGTGTTTTCTGCGAAACGCTTTAGCAGCCCGTTGGTGCTAGTATGGAGTCAGGGGATGGATGAAGCGGAGAGCCCCGTTTGGAGTGAGGCTGCAAAGGGCATGCCAAAGGAAGTGTTTTGCTGTGCCAAGACTCGTGCTTCGCACCCTTTGTGGTTGGAGTGAGAAACAGGTTCCTTGGTGTTTTCTGCGAAACGCTTTAGCAGCCCGTTGGTGCTAGTATGGAGTCAGGGGATGGATGAAGCGGAGAGCCCCGTTTGGAGTGAGGCTGCAAAGGGCATGCCAAAGGAAGTGTTTTGCTGTGCCAAGACTCGTGCTGCGCACGCTTTGTGCTTGGAGTGAGAAACAGGTTCCTTGGTGTTTTCTGCGAAACGCTTTAGCAGCCCGTTGGTGCTAGTATGGAGTCAGGGGATGGATGAAGCGGAGAGCCCCGTTTGGAGTGAGGCTGCAAAGGGCATGCCAAAGGAAGTGTTTTGCTGTGCCAAGACTCGTGCTGCGCACGCTTTGTGCTTGGAGTGAGAAACAGGTTCCTTGGTGTTTTCTGCGAAACGCTTTAGCAGCCCGTTGGTGCTAGTATGGAGTTAGGGGGTGGATGAAGCGCACAGCCCCGTTTGGAGTGAGGCTGCAAAGGGCATGCCAAAGGAAGTGTTCTGCTGCGCCAAGACTCGTGCTGCGCACACTTTGTGCTTGGAGTGAGAAACAGGTTCCTTGGTGTTTTCTGCGAAACGCTTTAGCAGGCCGTTGGTGCTAGTATGGAGTCAGGGGATGGATGAAGCGGAGAGCCCCGTTTGGAGTGAGGCTGCAAAGGGCATGCCAAAGGAAGTGTTTTGCTGTGCCAAGACTCGTGCTGCGCACGCTTTGTGCTTGGAGTGAGAAACAGGTTCCTTGGTGTTTTTTGCGAAACGCTTTAGCAGCCCGTTGGTGCTAGTATGGAGTCAGGGGATGGATGAAGCGGAGAGCCCCGTTTGGAGTGAGGCTGCAAAGGGCATGCCAAGGGAAGTGTTCTGCTGTGCCAAGACTCGTGCTGCGCACACTTTCTGCTTGGAGTGAGAAACAGGTTCCTTGGTGTTTTCTGCGAAACGCTTTAGCAGCCCGTTGGTGCTAGTATGGAGTCAGGGGATGGATGAAGCGGAGAGCCCCGTTTGGAGTGAGGCTGCAAAGGGCATGCCAAGGGAAGTGTTCTGCTGTGCCGAGACTCGTGCTGCGCACAGTTTGTGGTTGGAGTGAGAAACAGGTTCCTTGGTGTTTTCTGCGAAACGCTTTAGTTGCCCGTTGGTGCTAGTATGGAGTTAGGGGATGGATGAAGCGGAGAGCCCCGTATGGGTGAGGCAGAAAAGGGCATGCCAAGGGAAGTGTTCTGCTGTGGCAAGACTCGTGCTGCGCACACTTTGTGCTTGGAGTGAGAAACAGGTTCGTTGGTGTTTTCTGCGAAACGCTTTAGCAGCCCGTTGGTGCTAGTATGGAGTTAGGGGATGGATGAAGCGGAGAGCCCCGTTTGGAGTGAGGCTGCAAAGGGCATGCCAAGGGAAGTGTTCTGCTGTGCCAAGACTCGTGCTGCGCACACTTTGTGCTTGGAGTGAGAAACAGGTTCCTTGGTGTTTTCTGCGAAACGCTTTAGCAGCCCGTTGGTGCTAGTATGGAGTTAGGGGATGGATGAAGCGGAGAGCCCCGTTTGGAGTGAGGCTGCAAAGGGCATGCCAAAGGAAGTGTTTTGCTGTGCCAAGACTCGTGCTGCGCATGCTTTGTGCTTGGAGTGAGAAACAGGTTCCTTGGTGTTTTCTGCGAAACGCTTTAGCAGCCCGTTGGTGCTAGTATGGAGTCAGGGGATGGATGAAGCGGAGAGCCCCGTTTGGAGTGAGGCTGCAAAGGGCATGCCAAAGGAAGTGTTCTGCTGCGCCAAGACTCGTGCTGCGCACGCTTTGTGCTTGGAGTGAGAAACAGGTTCCTTGGTGTTTTCTGCGAAACGCTTTAGCAGCCCGTTGGTGCTAGTATGGAGTCAGGGGATGGATGAAGCGGAGAGCCCCGTTTGGAGTGAGGCTGCAAAGGGCATGCCAAAGGAAGTGTTTTGCTGTGCCAAGACTCGTGCTGCGCACCCTTTGTGGTTGGAGTGAGAAACAGGTTCCTTGGTGTTTTCTGCGAAACGCTTTAGCAGCCCGTTGGTGCTAGTATGGAGTCAGGGGATGGATGAAGCGGAGAGCCCCGTTTGGAGTGAGGCTGCAAAGGGCATGCCAAAGGAAGTGTTTTGCTGTGCCAAGACTCGTGCTGCGCACGCTTTGTGGTTGGAGTGAGAAACAGGTTCCTTGGTGTTTTCTGCGAAACGCTTTAGCAGGCCGTTGGTGCTAGTATGGAGTTAGGGGATGGATGAAGCGGAGAGCCCCGTTTGGAGTGAGGCTGCAAAGGGCATGCCAAGGGAAGTGTTCTGCTGTGCCAAGACTCGTGCTGCGCACAGTGTGTTTGGAGTGAGAAACAGGTTCCTTGGTGTTTTCTGCGAAACGCTTTAGCAGCCCGTTGGTGCTAGTATGGAGTTAGGGGATGGAAGAAGCGGAGAGCCCCGTTTGGAGTGAGGCTGCAAAGGGCATGCCAAAGGAAGTGTTCTGCTGTGCCAAGACTCGTGCTGCGCACGCTTTGTGGTTGGAGTGAGAAACAGGTTCCTTGGTGCTTTCGGCGAAACGCTTTAGCAGCCCGTTGCTGCTAGTATGGAGTCAGGGGATGGATGAAGCGGAGAGCCCCGTTTGGAGTGAGGCTGCAAAGGGCATGCCAAAGGAAGTGTTTTGCTGTGCCAAGACTCGTGCTGCGCACGCTTTGTGCTTGGAGTGAGAAACAGGTTCCTTGGTGCTTTCTGCGAAACGCTTTAGCAGCCCGTTGGTGCTAGTATGGAGTCAGGGGATGGATGAAGCGGAGAGCCCCGTTTGGAGTGAGGCTGCAAAGGGCATGCCAAAGGAAGTGTTTTGCTGTGCCAAGACTCGTGCTGCGCACGCTTTGTGCTTGGAGTGAGAAACAGGTTCCTTGGTGTTTTCTGCGAAACGCTTTAGCAGCCCGTTGGTGCTAGTATGGAGTCAGGGGATGGATGAAGCGGAGAGCCCCGTTTGGAGTGAGGCTGCAAAGGGCATGCCAAGGGAAGTGTTCTGCTGTGCCAAGACTCGTGCTGCGCACACTTTGTGCTTGGAGTGAGAAACAGGTTCCTTGGTGTTTTCTGCGAAACGCTTTAGCAGGCCGTTGGTGCTAGTATGGAGTTAGGAGATGGATGAAGCGGAGAGCCCCGTTTGGAGTGAGGCTGCAAAGGGCATGCCAAGGGAAGTGTTCTGCTGTGCCAAGACTCGTGCTGCGCACACTTTGTGCTTGGAGTGAGAAACAGGTTCCTTGGTGTTTTCTGCGAAACGCTTTAGCAGCCCGTTGGTGCTAGTATGGAGTTAGGGGGTGGATGAAGCGGAGAGCCCCGTTTGGAGTGAGGCTGCAAAGGGCATGCCAAGGGAAGTGTTCTGCTGTGCCAAGACTCGTGCTGCGCACAGTTTGTGGTTGGAGTGAGAAACAGGTTCCTTGGTGTTTTCTGCGAAACGCTTTAGTTGCCCGTTGGTGCTAGTATGGAGTTAGGGGATGGATGAAGCGGAGAGCCCCGTTTGGAGTGAGGCTGCAAAGGACATGCCAAGGGAAGTGTTCTGCTGTGCCAAGACTCGTGCTGCGCACACTTTGTGCTTGGAGTGAGAAACAGGTTCCTTGGTGTTTTCTGCGAAACGCTTTAGCAGCCCGTTGGTGCTAGTATGGAGTCAGGGGATGGATGAAGCGGAGAGCCCCGTTTGGAGTGAGGCTGCAAAGGGCATGCCAAAGGAAGTGTTTTGCTGTGCCAAGACTCGTGCTGCGCACGCTTTGTGCTTGGAGTGAGAAACAGGTTCCTTGGTGTTTTCTGCGAAACGCTTTAGCAGCCCTTTCGTGCTAGTACGGAGTCAGGGGATGGATGAAGCGGAGAGCCCCGTTTGGAGTGAGGCTGCAAAGGGCATGCCAAGGGAAGTGTTCTGCTGTGCCAAGACTCGTGCTGCGCACGCTTTGTGCTTGGAGTGAGAAACAGGTTCCTTGGTGTTTTCTGCGAAACGCTTTAGCAGCCCGTTGGTGCTAGTATGGAGTCAGGGGATGGATGAAGCGGAGAGCCCCGTTTGGAGTGAGGCTGCAAAGGGCATGCCAAAGGAAGTGTTTTGCTGTGCCAAGACTCGTGCTGCGCACGCTTTGTGCTTGGAGTGAGAAACAGGTTCCTTGGTGTTTTCTGCGAAACGCTTTAGCAGCCCGTTGGTGCTAGTATGGAGTCAGGGGATGGATGAAGCGGAGAGCCCCGTTTGGAGTGAGGCTGCAAAGGGCATGCCAAAGGAAGTGTTTTGCTGTGCCAAGACTCGTGCTGCGCATGCTTTGTGCTTGGAGTGAGAAACAGGTTCCTTGGTGTTTTCTGCGAAACGCTTTAGCAGCCCGTTGGTGCTAGTATGGAGTCAGGGGATGGATGAAGCGGAGAGCCCCGTTTGGAGTGAGGCTGCAAAGGGCATGCCAAAGGAAGTGTTCTGCTGCGCCAAGACTCGTGCTGCGCACGCTTTGTGCTTGGAGTGAGAAACAGGTTCCTTGGTGTTTTCTGCGAAACGCTTTAGCAGCCCGTTGGTGCTAGTATGGAGTCAGGGGATGGATGAAGCGGAGAGCCCCGTTTGGAGTGAGGCTGCAAAGGGCATGCCAAAGGAAGTGTTTTGCTGTGCCAAGACTCGTGCTGCGCACGCTTTGTGCTTGGAGTGAGAAACAGGTTCCTTGGTGTTTTTTGCGAAACGCTTTAGCAGCCCGTTGGTGCTAGTATGGAGTCAGGGGATGGATGAAGCGGAGAGCCCCGTTTGGAGTGAGGCTGCAAAGGGCATGCCAAGGGAAGTGTTCTGCTGTGCCAAGACTCGTGCTGCGCACACTTTCTGCTTGGAGTGAGAAACAGGTTCCTTGGTGTTTTCTGCGAAACGCTTTAGCAGCCCGTTGGTGCTAGTATGGAGTCAGGGGATGGATGAAGCGGAGAGCCCCGTTTGGAGTGAGGCTGCAAAGGGCATGCCAAGGGAAGTGTTCTGCTGTGCCAAGACTCGTGCTGCGCACAGTTTGTGGTTGGAGTGAGAAACAGGTTCCTTGGTGTTTTCTGCGAAACGCTTTAGCAGCCCGTTGGTGCTAGTATGGAGTCAGGGGATGGATGAAGCGGAGAGCCCCGTTTGGAGTGAGGCTGCAAAGGGCATGGCAAGGGAAGTGTTTTGCTGTGCCAAGACTCGTGCTGCGCACGCTTTGTGCTTGGAGTGAGAAACAGGTTCCTTGGTGTTTTCTGCGAAACGCTTTAGCAGCCCGTTGGTGCTAGTATGGAGTCAGGGGATGGATGAAGCGGAGAGCCCCGTTTGGAGTGAGGCTGCAAAGGGCATGCCAAAGGAAGTGTTTTGCTGTGCCAAGACTCGTGCTGCGCACGCTTTGTGCTTGGAGTGAGAAACAGGTTCCTTGGTGTTTTCTGCGAAACGCTTTAGCAGCCCGTTGGTGCTAGTATGGAGTCAGGGGATGGATGAAGCGGAGAGCCCCGTTTGGAGTGAGGCTGCAAAGGGCATGCCAAAGGAAGTGTTTTGCTGTGCCAAGACTCGTGCTGCGCACGCTTTGTGCTTGGAGTGAGAAACAGGTTCCTTGGTGTTTTCTGCGAAACGCTTTAGCAGCCCGTTGGTGCTAGTATGGAGTCAGGGGATGGATGAAGCGGAGAGCCCCGTTTGGAGTGAGGCTGCAAAGGGCATGCCAAAGGAAGTGTTTTGCTGTGCCAAGACTCGTGCTGCGCACGCTTTGTGCTTGGAGTGAGAAACAGGTTCCTTGGTGTTTTCTGCGAAACGCTTTAGCAGCCCGTTGGTGCTAGTATGGAGTCAGGGGATGGATGAAGCGGAGAGCCCCGTTTGGAGTGAGGCTGCAAAGGGCATGCCAAAGGAAGTGTTTTGCTGTGCCAAGACTCGTGCTGCGCACGCTTTGTGCTTGGAGTGAGAAACAGGTTCCTTGGTGTTTTCTGCGAAACGCTTTAGCAGCCCGTTGGTGCTAGTATGGAGTCAGGGGATGGATGAAGCGGAGAGCCCCGTTTGGAGTGAGGCTGCAAAGGGCATGCCAAAGGAAGTGTTTTGCTGTGCCAAGACTCGTGCTGCGCACGCTTTGTGCTTGGAGTGAGAAACAGGTTCCTTGGTGTTTTCTGCAAAACGCTTTAGCAGCCCGTTGGTGCTAGTATGGAGTCAGGGGATGGATGAAGCGGAGAGCCCCGTTTGGAGTGAGGCTGCAAAGGGCATGCCAAGGGAAGTGTTCTGCTGTGCCAAGACTCGTGCTGCGCACGCTTTGTGCTTGGAGTGAGAAACAGGTTCCTTGGTGTTTTCTGCGAAACGCTTTAGCAGCCCGTTGGTGCTAGTATGGAGTCAGGGGATGGATGAAGCGGAGAGCCCCGTTTGGAGTGAGGCTGCAAAGGGCATGCCAAAGGAAGTGTTTTGCTGTGCCAAGATTCGTGCTGCGCACGCTTTGTGGTTGGAGTGAGAAACAGGTTCCTTGGTGTTTTCTGCGAAACGCTTTAGCAGCCCGTTGGTGCTAGTATGGAGTCAGGGGATGGATGAAGCGGAGAGCCCCGTTTGGAGTGAGGCTGCAAAGGGCATGCCAAGGGAAGTGTTCTGCTGTGCCAAGACTCGTGCTGCGCACGCTTTGTGGTTGGAGTGAGAAACAGGTTCCTTGGTGTTTTCTGCGAAACGCTTTAGCAGCCCGTTGGTGCTAGTATGGAGTCAGGGGATGGATGAAGCGGAGAGCCCCGTTTGGAGTGAGGCTGCAAAGGGCATGCCAAAGGAAGTGTTTTGCTGTGCCAAGATTCGTGCTGCGCACGCTTTGTGGTTGGAGTGAGAAACAGGTTCCTTGGTGTTTTCTGCGAAACGCTTTAGCAGCCCGTTGGTGCTAGTATGGAGTCAGGGGCTGGATGAAGCGGAGAGCCCCGTTTGGAGTGAGGCTGCAAAGGGCATGCCAAAGGAAGTGTTTTGCTGTGCCAAGACTCGTGCTGCGCACGCTTTGTGCTTGGAGTGAGAAACAGGTTCCTTGGTGTTTTCTGCAAAACGCTTTAGCAGCCCGTTGGTGCTAGTATGGAGTCAGGGGATGGATGAAGCGGAGAGCCCCGTTTGGAGTGAGGCTGCAAAGGGCATGCCAAGGGAAGTGTTCTGCTGTGCCAAGACTCGTGCTGCGCACGCTTTGTGCTTGGAGTGAGAAACAGGTTCCTTGGTGTTTTCTGCGAAACGCTTTAGCAGCCCGTTGGTGCTAGTATGGAGTCAGGGGATGGATGAAGCGGAGAGCCCCGTTTGGAGTGAGGCTGCAAAGGGCATCCCAAAGGAAGTGTTTTGCTGTGCCAAGATTCGTGCTGCGCACGCTTTGTGCTTGGAGTGAGAAACAGGTTCCTTGGTGTTTTCTGCGAAACGCTTTAGCAGCCCGTTGGTGCTAGTATGGAGTCAGGGGATGGATGAAGCGGAGAGCCCCGTTTGGAGTGAGGCTGCAAAGGGCATGCCAAAGGAAGTGTTTTGCTGTGCCAAGACTCGTGCTGCGCACGCTTTGTGCTTGGAGTGAGAAACAGGTTCCTTGGTGTTTTCTGCGAAACGCTTTAGCAGCCCGTTGGTGCTAGTATGGAGTCAGGGGATGGATGAAGCGGAGAGCCCCGTTTGGAGTGAGGCTGCAAAGGGCATGCCAAAGGAAGTGTTTTGCTGTGCCAAGACTCGTGCTGCGCACGCTTTGTGCTTGGAGTGAGAAACAGGTTCCTTGGTGTTTTCTGCGAAACGCTTTAGCAGCCCGTTGGTGCTAGTATGGAGTCAGGGGATGGATGAAGCGGAGAGCCCCGTTTGGAGTGAGGCTGCAAAGGGCATGCCAAAGGAAGTGTTTTGCTGTGCCAAGACTCGTGCTGCGCACGCTTTGTGCTTGGAGTGAGAAAAAGGTTCCTTGGTGTTTTCTGCGAAACGCTTTAGCAGCCCGTTGGTGCTAGTATGGAGTCAGGGGCTGGATGAAGCGGAGAGCCCCGTTTGGAGTGAGGCTGCAAAGGGCATGCCAAAGGAAGTGTTTTGCTGTGCCAAGACTCGTGCTGCGCACGCTTTGTGCTTGGAGTGAGAAACAGGTTCCTTGGTGTTTTCTGCGAAACGCTTTAGCAGCCCGTTGGTGCTAGTATGGAGTCAGGGGCTGGATGAAGCGGAGAGCCCCGTTTGGAGTGAGGCTGCAAAGGGCATGCCAAAGGAAGTGTTTTGCTGTGCCAAGACTCGTGCTGCGCACGCTTTGTGGTTGGAGTGAGAAACAGGTTCCTTGGTGTTTTCTGCGAAACGCTTTAGCAGCCCGTTGGTGCTAGTATGGAGTCAGGGGATGGATGAAGCGGAGAGCCCCGTTTGGAGTGAGGCTGCAAAGGGCATGCCAAAGGAAGTGTTTTGCTGTGCCAAGACTCGTGCTGCGCACGCTTTGTGGTTGGAGTGAGAAACAGGTTCCTTGGTGTTTTCTGCGAAACGCTTTAGCAGCCCGTTGGTGCTAGTATGGAGTCAGGGGCTGGATGAAGCGGAGAGCCCCGTTTGGAGTGAGGCTGCAAAGGGCATGCCAAAGGAAGTGTTCTGCTGTGCCAAGACTCGTGCTGCGCACGCTTTGTGCTTGGAGTGAGAAACAGGTTCCTTGGTGTTTTCTGCGAAACGCTTTAGCAGCCCGTTGGTGCTAGTATGGAGTCAGGGGATGGATGAAGCGGAGAGCCCCGTTTGGAGTGAGGCTGCAAAGGGCATGCCAAAGGAAGTGTTTTGCTGTGCCAAGACTCGTGCTGCGCACGCTTTGTGCTTGGAGTGAGAAACAGGTTCCTTGGTGTTTTCTGCGAAACGCTTTAGCAGCCCGTTGGTGCTAGTATGGAGTCAGGGGATGGATGAAGCGGAGAGCCCCGTTTGGAGTGAGGCTGCAAAGGGCATGCCAAAGGAAGTGTTTTGCTGTGCCAAGACTCGTGCTGCGCACGCTTTGTGCTTGGAGTGAGAAACAGGTTCCTTGGTGTTTTCTGCAAAACGCTTTAGCAGCCCGTTGGTGCTAGTATGGAGTCAGGGGATGGATGAAGCGGAGAGCCCCGTTTGGAGTGAGGCTGCAAAGGGCATGCCAAGGGAAGTGTTCTGCTGTGCCAAGACTCGTGCTGCGCACGCTTTGTGCTTGGAGTGAGAAAAAGGTTCCTTGGTGTTTTCTGCGAAACGCTTTAGCAGCCCGTTGGTGCTAGTATGGAGTCAGGGGATGGATGAAGCGGAGAGCCCCGTTTGGAGTGAGGCTGCAAAGGGCATGCCAAAGGAAGTGTTCTGCTGTGCCAAGATTCGTGCTGCGCACGCTTTGTGGTTGGAGTGAGAAACAGGTTCCTTGGTGTTTTCTGCGAAACGCTTTAGCAGCCCGTTGGTGCTAGTATGGAGTCAGGGGATGGATGAAGCGGAGAGCCCCGTTTGGAGTGAGGCTGCAAAGGGCATGCCAAGGGAAGTGTTCTGCTGTGCCAAGACTCGTGCTGCGCACGCTTTGTGCTTGGAGTGAGAAACAGGTTCCTTGGTGTTTTCTGCGAAACGCTTTAGCAGCCCGTTGGTGCTAGTATGGAGTCAGGGGATGGATGAAGCGGAGAGCCCCGTTTGGAGTGAGGCTGCAAAGGGCATGCCAAAGGAAGTGTTTTGCTGTGCCAAGATTCGTGCTGCGCACGCTTTGTGCTTGGAGTGAGAAACAGGTTCCTTGGTGTTTTCTGCGAAACGCTTTAGCAGCCCGTTGGTGCTAGTATGGAGTCAGGGGATGGATGAAGCGGAGAGCCCCGTTTGGAGTGAGGCTGCAAAG
The DNA here is from genome assembly GCF_059628265.1 of Tinamus guttatus. NCBI lineage: Eukaryota > Metazoa > Chordata > Aves > Tinamiformes > Tinamidae > Tinamus > Tinamus guttatus. The sequence goes on along the minus strand of NW_028288616.1, from coordinate 31,460 downwards.
GGCATGCCAAAGGAAGTGTTCTGCTGTGCCAAGACTCGTGCTGCGCACGCTTTGTGCTTGGAGTGAGAAACAGGTTCCTTGGTGTTTTCTGCGAAACGCTTTAGCAGCCCGTTGGTGCTAGTATGGAGTCAGGGGATGGATGAAGCGGAGAGCCCCGTTTGGAGTGAGGCTGCAAAGGGCATGCCAAAGGAAGTGTTTTGCTGTGCCAAGACTCGTGCTGCGCACGCTTTGTGCTTGGAGTGAGAAACAGGTTCCTTGGTGTTTTCTGCGAAACGCTTTAGCAGCCCGTTGGTGCTAGTATGGAGTCAGGGGATGGATGAAGCGGAGAGCCCCGTTTGGAGTGAGGCTGCAAAGGGCATGCCAAAGGAAGTGTTTTGCTGTGCCAAGACTCGTGCTGCGCACGCTTTGTGCTTGGAGTGAGAAACAGGTTCCTTGGTGTTTTCTGCGAAACGCTTTAGCAGCCCGTTGGTGCTAGTATGGAGTCAAGGGATGGATGAAGCGGAGAGCCCCGTTTGGAGTGAGGCTGCAAAGGGCATGCCAAAGGAAGTGTTTTGCTGTGCCAAGACTCGTGCTGCGCACGCTTTGTGCTTGGAGTGAGAAACAGGTTCCTTGGTGTTTTCTGCGAAACGCTTTAGCAGCCCGTTGGTGCTAGTATGGAGTCAGGGGATGGATGAAGCGGAGAGCCCCGTTTGGAGTGAGGCTGCAAAGGGCATGCCAAGGGAAGTGTTCTGCTGTGCCAAGACTCGTGCTGCGCACGCTTTGTGCTTGGAGTGAGAAACAGGTTCCTTGGTGTTTTCTGCGAAACGCTTTAGCAGCCCGTTGGTGCTAGTATGGAGTCAGGGGCTGGATGAAGCGGAGAGCCCCGTTTGGAGTGAGGCTGCAAAGGGCATGCCAAAGGAAGTGTTCTGCTGTGCCAAGACTCGTGCTGCGCACGCTTTGTGCTTGGAGTGAGAAACAGGTTCCTTGGTGTTTTCTGCGAAACGCTTTAGTAGCCCGTTGGTGCTAGTATGGAGTCAGGGGATGGATGAAGCGGAGAGCCCCGTTTGGAGTGAGGCTGCAAAGGGCATGCCAAGAGAAGTGTTTTGCTGTGCCAAGACTGGTGCTGCGCACGCTTTGTGCTTGGAGTGAGAAACAGGTTCCTTGGTGTTTTCTGCGAAACGCTTTAGCAGCCCGTTGGTGCTAGTATGGAGTCAGGGGATGGATGAAGCGGAGAGCCCCGTTTGGAGTGAGGCTGCAAAGGGCATGCCAAAGGAAGTGTTTTGCTGTGCCAAGACTCGTGCTGCGCACGCTTTGTGCTTGGAGTGAGAAACAGGTTCCTTGGTGTTTTCTGCGAAACGCTTTAGCAGCCCGTTGGTGCTAGTATGGAGTCAGGGGATGGATGAAGCGGAGAGCCCCGTTTGGAGTGAGGCTGCAAAGGGCATGCCAAAGGAAGTGTTTTGCTGTGCCAAGACTCGTGCTGCGCACGCTTTGTGCTTGGAGTGAGAAACAGGTTCCTTGGTGTTTTCTGCGAAACGCTTTAGCAGCCCGTTGGTGCTAGTATGGAGTCAGGGGATGGATGAAGCAGAGAGCCCCGTTTGGAGTGAGGCTGCAAAGGGCATGCCAAAGGAAGTGTTTTGCTGTGCCAAGACTCGTGCTGCGCACGCTTTGTGCTTGGAGTGAGAAACAGATTCCTTGGTGTTTTCTGCGAAACGCTTTAGCAGCCCGTTGGTGCTAGTATGGAGTCAGGGGATGGATGAAGCGGAGAGCCCCGTTTGGAGTGAGGCTGCAAAGGGCATGCCAAAGGAAGTGTTTTGCTGTGCCAAGACTCGTGCTGCGCACGCTTTGTGCTTGGAGTGAGAAACAGGTTCCTTGGTGTTTTCTGCGAAACGCTTTAGCAGCCCGTTGGTGCTAGTATGGAGTCAGGGGATGGATGAAGCGGAGAGCCCCGTTTGGAGTGAGGCTGCAAAGGGCATGCCAAAGGAAGTGTTCTGCTGTGCCAAGACTCGTGCTGCGCACGCTTTGTGCTTGGAGTGAGAAACAGGTTCCTTGGTGTTTTCTGCGAAACGCTTTAGCAGCCCGTTGGTGCTAGTATGGAGTCAGGGGATGGATGAAGCGGAGAGCCCCGTTTGGAGTGAGGCTGCAAAGGGCATGCCAAAGGAAGTGTTTTGCTGTGCCAAGACTCGTGCTGCGCACGCTTTGTGCTTGGAGTGAGAAACAGGTTCCTTGGTGTTTTCTGCGAAACGCTTTAGCAGCCCGTTGGTGCTAGTATGGAGTCAGGGGATGGATGAAGCGGAGAGCCCCGTTTGGAGTGAGGCTGCAAAGGGCATGCCAAGGGAAGTGTTCTGCTGTGCCAAGACTCGTGCTGCGCACGCTTTGTGCTTGGAGTGAGAAACAGGTTCCTTGGTGTTTTCTGCGAAACGCTTTAGCAGCCCGTTGGTGCTAGTATGGAGTCAGGGGATGGATGAAGCGGAGAGCCCCGTTTGGAGTGAGGCTGCAAAGGGCATGCCAAAGGAAGTGTTTTGCTGTGCCAAGACTCGTGCTGCGCACGCTTTGTGGTTGGAGTGAGAAACAGGTTCCTTGGTGTTTTCTGCGAAACGCTTTAGCAGCCCGTTGGTGCTAGTATGGAGTCAGGGGATGGATGAAGCGGAGAGCCCCGTTTGGAGTGAGGCTGCAAAGGGCATGCCAAAGGAAGTGTTTTGCTGTGCCAAGACTCGTGCTGCGCACGCTTTGTGGTTGGAGTGAGAAACAGGTTCCTTGGTGTTTTCTGCGAAACGCTTTAGCAGCCCGTTGGTGCTAGTATGGAGTCAGGGGCTGGATGAAGCGGAGAGCCCCGTTTGGAGTGAGGCTGCAAAGGGCATGCCAAAGGAAGTGTTCTGCTGTGCCAAGACTCGTGCTGCGCACGCTTTGTGCTTGGAGTGAGAAACAGGTTCCTTGGTGTTTTCTGCGAAACGCTTTAGCAGCCCGTTGGTGCTAGTATGGAGTCAGGGGATGGATGAAGCGGAGAGCCCCGTTTGGAGTGAGGCTGCAAAGGGCATGCCAAAGGAAGTGTTTTGCTGTGCCAAGACTCGTGCTGCGCACGCTTTGTGCTTGGAGTGAGAAACAGGTTCCTTGGTGTTTTCTGCGAAACGCTTTAGCAGCCCGTTGGTGCTAGTATGGAGTCAGGGGATGGATGAAGCGGAGAGCCCCGTTTGGAGTGAGGCTGCAAAGGGCATGCCAAAGGAAGTGTTTTGCTGTGCCAAGACTCGTGCTGCGCACGCTTTGTGCTTGGAGTGAGAAACAGGTTCCTTGGTGTTTTCTGCAAAACGCTTTAGCAGCCCGTTGGTGCTAGTATGGAGTCAGGGGATGGATGAAGCGGAGAGCCCCGTTTGGAGTGAGGCTGCAAAGGGCATGCCAAGGGAAGTGTTCTGCTGTGCCAAGACTCGTGCTGCGCACTCTTTGTGCTTGGAGTGAGAAAAAGGTTCCTTGGTGTTTTCTGCGAAACGCTTTAGCAGCCCGTTGGTGCTAGTATGGAGTCAGGGGATGGATGAAGCGGAGAGCCCCGTTTGGAGTGAGGCTGCAAAGGGCATGCCAAAGGAAGTGTTCTGCTGTGCCAAGATTCGTGCTGCGCACGCTTTGTGGTTGGAGTGAGAAACAGGTTCCTTGGTGTTTTCTGCGAAACGCTTTAGCAGCCCGTTGGTGCTAGTATGGAGTCAGGGGATGGATGAAGCGGAGAGCCCCGTTTGGAGTGAGGCTGCAAAGGGCATGCCAAGGGAAGTGTTCTGCTGTGCCAAGACTCGTGCTGCGCACGCTTTGTGCTTGGAGTGAGAAACAGGTTCCTTGGTGTTTTCTGCGAAACGCTTTAGCAGCCCGTTGGTGCTAGTATGGAGTCAGGGGATGGATGAAGCGGAGAGCCCCGTTTGGAGTGAGGCTGCAAAGGGCATGCCAAAGGAAGTGTTTTGCTGTGCCAAGATTCGTGCTGCGCACGCTTTGTGCTTGGAGTGAGAAACAGGTTCCTTGGTGTTTTCTGCGAAACGCTTTAGCAGCCCGTTGGTGCTAGTATGGAGTCAGGGGATGGATGAAGCGGAGAGCCCCGTTTGGAGTGAGGCTGCAAAGGGCATGCCAAAGGAAGTGTTTTGCTGTGCCAAGACTCGTGCTGCGCACGCTTTGTGCTTGGAGTGAGAAACAGGTTCCTTGGTGTTTTCTGCAAAACGCTTTAGCAGCCCGTTGGTGCTAGTATGGAGTCAGGGGATGGATGAAGCGGAGAGCCCCGTTTGGAGTGAGGCTGCAAAGGGCATGCCAAGGGAAGTGTTCTGCTGTGCCAAGACTCGTGCTGCGCACGCTTTGTGCTTGGAGTGAGAAACAGGTTCCTTGGTGTTTTCTGCGAAACGCTTTAGCAGCCCGTTGGTGCTAGTATGGAGTCAGGGGATGGATGAAGCGGAGAGCCCCGTTTGGAGTGAGGCTGCAAAGGGCATGCCAAAGGAAGTGTTTTGCTGTGCCAAGATTCGTGCTGCGCACGCTTTGTGGTTGGAGTGAGAAACAGGTTCCTTGGTGTTTTCTGCGAAACGCTTTAGCAGCCCGTTGGTGCTAGTATGGAGTCAGGGGATGGATGAAGCGGAGAGCCCCGTTTGGAGTGAGGCTGCAAAGGGCATGCCAAAGGAAGTGTTTTGCTGTGCCAAGACTGGTGCTGCGCACGCTTTGTGCTTGGAGTGAGAAACAGGTTCCTTGGTGTTTTCTGCAAAACGCTTTAGCAGCCCGTTGGTGCTAGTATGGAGTCAGGGGATGGATGAAGCGGAGAGCCCCGTTTGGAGTGAGGCTGCAAAGGGCATGCCAAGGGAAGTGTTCTGCTGTGCCAAGACTCGTGCTGCGCACGCTTTGTGCTTGGAGTGAGAAACAGGTTCCTTGGTGTTTTCTGCGAAACGCTTTAGCAGCCCGTTGGTGCTAGTATGGAGTCAGGGGATGGATGAAGCGGAGAGCCCCGTTTGGAGTGAGGCTGCAAAGGGCATGCCAAAGGAAGTGTTTTGCTGTGCGAAGACTCGTGCTGCGCACGCTTTGTGGTTGGAGTGAGAAACAGGTTCCTTGGTGTTTTCTGCGAAACGCTTTAGCAGCCCGTTGGTGCTAGTATGGAGTCAGGGGATGGATGAAGCGGAGAGCCCCGTTTGGAGTGAGGCTGCAAAGGGCATGCCAAAGGAAGTGTTTTGCTGTGCCAAGACTCGTGCTGCGCACGCTTTGTGCTTGGAGTGAGAAACAGGTTCCTTGGTGTTTTCTGCGAAACGCTTTAGCAGCCCGTTGGTGCTAGTATGGAGTCAGGGGATGGATGAAGCGGAGAGCCCCGTTTGGAGTGAGGCTGCAAAGGGCATGCCAAAGGAAGTGTTTTGCTGTGCCAAGACTCGTGCTGCGCACGCTTTGTGCTTGGAGTGAGAGAAAGGTTCCTTGGTGTTTTCTGCGAAACGCTTTAGCAGCCCGTTGGTGCTAGTATGGAGTCAGGGGCTGGATGAAGCGGAGAGCCCCGTTTGGAGTGAGGCTGCAAAGGGCATGCCAAAGGAAGTGTTTTGCTGTGCCAAGACTCGTGCTGCGCACGCTTTGTGCTTGGAGTGAGAAACAGGTTCCTTGGTGTTTTCTGCGAAACGCTTTAGCAGCCCGTTGGTGCTAGTATGGAGTCAGGGGCTGGATGAAGCGGAGAGCCCCGTTTGGAGTGAGGCTGCAAAGGGCATGCCAAAGGAAGTGTTCTGCTGTGCCAAGACTCGTGCTGCGCACGCTTTGTGGTTGGAGTGAGAAACAGGTTCCTTGGTGTTTTCTGCGAAACGCTTTAGTAGCCCGTTGGTGCTAGTATGGAGTCAGGGGATGGATGAAGCGGAGAGCCCCGTTTGGAGTGAGGCTGCAAAGGGCATGCCAAGAGAAGTGTTTTGCTGTGCCAAGACTGGTGCTGCGCACGCTTTGTGCTTGGAGTGAGAAACAGGTTCCTTGGTGTTTTCTGCGGAACGCTTTAGCAGCCCGTTGGTGCTAGTATGGAGTCAGGGGATGGATGAAGCGGAGAGCCCCGTTTGGAGTGAGGCTGCAAAGGGCATGCCAAAGGAAGTGTTTTGCTGTGCCAAGACTCGTGCTGCGCACGCTTTGTGCTTGGAGTGAGAAACAGGTTCCTTGGTGTTTTCTGCGAAACGCTTTAGCAGCCCGTTGGTGCTAGTATGGAGTCAGGGGATGGATGAAGCGGAGAGCCCCGTTTGGAGTGAGGCTGCAAAGGGCATGCCAAAGGAAGTGTTTTGCTGTGCCAAGACTCGTGCTGCGCACGCTTTGTGCTTGGAGTGAGAAACAGGTTCCTTGGTGTTTTCTGCGAAACGCTTTAGCAGCCCGTTGGTGCTAGTATGGAGTCAAGGGATGGATGAAGCGGAGAGCCCCGTTTGGAGTGAGGCTGCAAAGGGCATGCCAAAGGAAGTGTTTTGCTGTGCCAAGACTCGTGCTGCGCACGCTTTGTGCTTGGAGTGAGAAACAGGTTCCTTGGTGTTTTCTGCGAAACGCTTTAGCAGCCCGTTGGTGCTAGTATGGAGTCAGGGGATGGATGAAGCGGAGAGCCCCGTTTGGAGTGAGGCTGCAAAGGGCATGCCAAGGGAAGTGTTCTGCTGTGCCAAGACTCGTGCTGCGCACGCTTTGTGGTTGGAGTGAGAAACAGGTTCCTTGGTGTTTTCTGCGAAACGCTTTAGCAGCCCGTTGGTGCTAGTATGGAGTCAGGGGATGGATGAAGCGGAGAGCCCCGTTTGGAGTGAGGCTGCAAAGGGCATGCCAAGGGAAGTGTTCTGCTGTGCCAAGACTCGTGCTGCGCACGCTTTGTGGTTGGAGTGAGAAACAGGTTCCTTGGTGTTTTCTGCGAAACGCTTTAGTAGCCCGTTGGTGCTAGTATGGAGTCAGGGGATGGATGAAGCGGAGAGCCCCGTTTGGAGTGAGGCTGCAAAGGGCATGCCAAGAGAAGTGTTTTGCTGTGCCAAGACTGGTGCTGCGCACGCTTTGTGCTTGGAGTGAGAAACAGGTTCCTTGGTGTTTTCTGCGAAACGCTTTAGCAGCCCGTTGGTGCTAGTATGGAGTCAGGGGATGGATGAAGCGGAGAGCCCCGTTTGGAGTGAGGCTGCAAAGGGCATGCCAAAGGAAGTGTTTTGCTGTGCCAAGACTCGTGCTGCGCACGCTTTGTGCTTGGAGTGAGAAACAGGTTCCTTGGTGTTTTCTGCGAAACGCTTTAGCAGCCCGTTGGTGCTAGTATGGAGTCAGGGGATGGATGAAGCGGAGAGCCCCGTTTGGAGTGAGGCTGCAAAGGGCATGCCAAAGGAAGTGTTTTGCTGTGCCAAGACTCGTGCTGCGCACGCTTTGTGCTTGGAGTGAGAAACAGGTTCCTTGGTGTTTTCTGCGAAACGCTTTAGCAGCCCGTTGGTGCTAGTATGGAGTCAGGGGATGGATGAAGCGGAGAGCCCCGTTTGGAGTGAGGCTGCAAAGGGCATGCCAAAGGAAGTGTTCTGCTGTGCCAAGACTCGTGCTGCGCACGCTTTGTGCTTGGAGTGAGAAACAGGTTCCTTGGTGTTTTCTGCGAAACGCTTTAGCAGCCCGTTGGTGCTAGTATGGAGTCAGGGGATGGATGAAGCGGAGAGCCCCGTTTGGAGTGAGGCTGCAAAGGGCATGCCAAAGGAAGTGTTTTGCTGTGCCAAGACTCGTGCTGCGCACGCTTTGTTCTTGGAGTGAGAAACAGGTTCCTTGGTGTTTTCTGCGAAACGCTTTAGCAGCCCGTTGGTGCTAGTATGGAGTCAGGGGATGGATGAAGCGGAGAGCCCCGTTTGGAGTGAGGCTGCAAAGGGCATGCCAAAGGAAGTGTTTTGCTGTGCCAAGACTCGTGCTGCGCACGCTTTGTGCTTGGAGTGAGAAACAGGTTCCTTGGTGTTTTCTGCGAAACGCTTTAGCAGCCCGTTGGTGCTAGTATGGAGTCAGGGGATGGATGAAGCGGAGAGCCCCGTTTGGAGTGAGGCTGCAAAGGGCATGCCAAGGGAAGTGTTCTGCTGTGCCAAGACTCGTGCTGCGCACGCTTTGTGCTTGGAGTGAGAAACAGGTTCCTTGGTGTTTTCTGCGAAACGCTTTAGCAGCCCGTTGGTGCTAGTATGGAGTCAGGGGATGGATGAAGCGGAGAGCCCCGTTTGGAGTGAGGCTGCAAAGGGCATGCCAAAGGAAGTGTTTTGCTGTGCCAAGACTCGTGCTGCGCACGCTTTGTGCTTGGAGTGAGAAACAGGTTCCTTGGTGTTTTCTGCAAAACGCTTTAGCAGCCCGTTGGTGCTAGTATGGAGTCAGGGGATGGATGAAGCGGAGAGCCCCGTTTGGAGTGAGGCTGCAAAGGGCATGCCAAGGGAAGTGTTCTGCTGTGCCAAGACTCGTGCTGCGCACGCTTTGTGCTCGGAGTGAGAAAAAGGTTCCTTGGTGTTTTCTGCGAAACGCTTTAGCAGCCCGTTGGTGCTAGTATGGAGTCAGGGGATGGATGAAGCGGAGAGCCCCGTTTGGAGTGAGGCTGCAAAGGGCATGCCAAAGGAAGTGTTTTGCTGTGCCAAGACTCGTGCTGCGCACGCTTTGTGCTTGGAGTGAGAAACAGGTTCCTTGGTGTTTTCTGCGAAACGCTTTAGCAGCCCGTTGGTGCTAGTATGGAGTCAGGGGATGGATGAAGCGGAGAGCCCCGTTTGGAGTGAGGCTGCAAAGGGCATGCCAAAGGAAGTGTTTTGCTGTGCCAAGACTCGTGCTGCGCACGCTTTGTGCTTGGAGTGAGAAACAGGTTCCTTGGTGTTTTCTGCGAAACGCTTTAGCAGCCCGTTGGTGCTAGTATGGAGTCAGGGGATGGATGAAGCGGAGAGCCCCGTTTGGAGTGAGGCTGCAAAGGGCATGCCAAAGGAAGTGTTTTGCTGTGCCAAGACTCGTGCTGCGCACGCTTTGTTCTTGGAGTGAGAAACAGGTTCCTTGGTGTTTTCTGCGAAACGCTTTAGCAGCCCGTTGGTGCTAGTATGGAGTCAGGGGATGGATGAAGCGGAGAGCCCCGTTTGGAGTGAGGCTGCAAAGGGCATGCCAAAGGAAGTGTTTTGCTGTGCCAAGACTCGTGCTGCGCACGCTTTGTGCTTGGAGTGAGAAACAGGTTCCTTGGTGTTTTCTGCGAAACGCTTTAGCAGCCCGTTGGTGCTAGTATGGAGTCAGGGGATGGATGAAGCGGAGAGCCCCGTTTGGAGTGAGGCTGCAAAGGGCATGCCAAGGGAAGTGTTCTGCTGTGCCAAGACTCGTGCTGCGCACGCTTTGTGGTTGGAGTGAGAAACAGGTTCCTTGGTGTTTTCTGCAAAACGCTTTAGCAGCCCGTTGGTGCTAGTATGGAGTCAGGGGATGGATGAAGCGAAGAGCCCCGTTTGGAGTGAGGCTGCAAAGGGCATGCCAAGGGAAGTGTTCTGCTGTGCCAAGACTCGTGCTGCGCACGCTTTGTGCTTGGAGTGAGAAAAAGGTTCCTTGGTGTTTTCTGCGAAACGCTTTAGCAGCCCGTTGGTGCTAGTATGGAGTCAGGGGATGGATGAAGCGGAGAGCCCCGTTTGGAGTGAGGCTGCAAAGGGCATGCCAAAGGAAGTGTTTTGCTGTGCCAAGACTCGTGCTGCGCACGTTTTGTGCTTGGAGTGAGAAACAGGTTCCTTGGTGTTTTCTGCAAAACGCTTTAGCAGCCCGTTGGTGCTAGTATGGAGTCAGGGGATGGATGAAGCGGAGAGCCCCGTTTGGAGTGAGGCTGCAAAGGGCATGCCAAGGGAAGTGTTCTGCTGTGCCAAGACTGGTGCTGCGCACGCTTTGTGCTCGGAGTGAGAAAAAGGTTCCTTGGTGTTTTCTGCGAAACGCTTTAGCAGCCCGTTGGTGGTAGTATGGAGTCAGGGGATGGATGAAGCGGAGAGCCCCGTTTGGAGTGAGGCTGCAAAGGGCATGCCAAAGGAAGTGTTTTGCTGTGCCAAGACTCGTGCTGCGCACGCTTTGTGCTTGGAGTGAGAAACAGGTTCCTTGGTGTTTTCTGCGAAACGCTTTAGCAGCCCGTTGGTGCTAGTATGGAGTCAGGGGATGGATGAAGCGGAGAGCCCCGTTTGGAGTGAGGCTGCAAAGGGCATGCCAAAGGAAGTGTTTTGCTGTGCCAAGACTCGTGCTGCGCACGCTTTGTGCTTGGAGTGAGAAACAGGTTCCTTGGTGTTTTCTGCGAAACGCTTTAGCAGCCCGTTGGTGCTAGTATGGAGTCAGGGGATGGATGAAGCGGAGAGCCCCGTTTGGAGTGAGGCTGCAAAGGGCATGCCAAAGGAAGTGTTTTGCTGTGCCAAGACTCGTGCTGCGCACGCTTTGTTCTTGGAGTGAGAAACAGGTTCCTTGGTGTTTTCTGCGAAACGCTTTAGCAGCCCGTTGGTGCTAGTATGGAGTCAGGGGATGGATGAAGCGGAGAGCCCCGTTTGGAGTGAGGCTGCAAAGGGCATGCCAAAGGAAGTGTTTTGCTGTGCCAAGACTCGTGCTGCGCACGCTTTGTGCTTGGAGTGAGAAACAGGTTCCTTGGTGTTTTCTGCGAAACGCTTTAGCAGCCCGTTGGTGCTAGTATGGAGTCAGGGGATGGATGAAGCGGAGAGCCCCGTTTGGAGTGAGGCTGCAAAGGGCATGCCAAGGGAAGTGTTCTGCTGTGCCAAGACTCGTGCTGCGCACGCTTTGTGGTTGGAGTGAGAAACAGGTTCCTTGGTGTTTTCTGCGAAACGCTTTAGCAGCCCGTTGGTGCTAGTATGGAGTCAGGGGATGGATGAAGCGGAGAGCCCCGTTTGGAGTGAGGCTGCAAAGGGCATGCCAAAGGAAGTGTTTTGCTGTGCCAAGACTCGTGCTGCGCACGCTTTGTGCTTGGAGTGAGAAACAGGTTCCTTGGTGTTTTCTGCAAAACGCTTTAGCAGCCCTGTTGCCTGACATTGGCAATCGACTCCGTCCGCCGAGGCGGCCAGGCACGTCCCACCCGTGCCTGGGCCAGAGAGCACAGACACCAATATGAGGATGCTGCAAATGGCGTTTAATATACGCAGGCTGGATCTTATAAAGGTAGCGAAGGCGGAAGCATGCCTATGTAGCCAATAAGCGTTGCTCTTTACCTAATATGGCATATGCCTTAGTTCCCTATTCTTCCCGTACATCGCGAGATCTTCCGAGCACCGTACCCTACATCTCCCCCCCCCCATGTTAATCTAAATATCCTAAATATCACTACTTTGAACAAGCTGCTAATAGCGTACATTGTGACTGCCTTGTTTCTGTGAGCGTCGTAGCTGATGCAATACATAGTGGATTATACATGACAAAATAGGCATGCTGCAAAAGACACCAATCAAAACCATAATGATAATCAACCCAAGCTTCCACAATCAATTCAATTGAGCCAGGATAGTAATCATGTCCAGATACTGTTGCCTATGTTCTCAAGCCATCTCCAGTTTCCTGGGTTACGTCTTATCATCTGTAGCAGATCTGATCCTACGTTTTGAATGTCCTCCGACCTCTTGCCGATCTTCTCGTAGTCTTCTGTGGTCAGGCAACAAAATTTTAGGTTTTTGAATGTTCTGGACCGGCCTCCCCCCACCTGGAGAATCTCGAAGATTACGTTGATGGCCTCGTGATGTGCTTTGAGTATCTTGTTGACATCCCTAGGATGCCGCTATCTGTTGAGACAATGTGTTTACTGCTTTATTCGTCCGCAACAAGTGACAGGTCGAGCTTTGAATTTTGTATAGCCCTGTTGATCCTAAAATCGGGCCGAGGCAAGTAATATTAGCATTCACCAGGACGAGGAATGGTGCCTCGCTCATATTACCCGGTAAAAAGACACCAGGTGACATGGGGGCAAAAAATTTTACAAGGGTTGGGGGTATTTTGTCTGGTGGTAGGTATGCAGCAGCCAGCAAGCATAGCGCGCTAGAGCAGGAAACGTTTCAGGTGGGGAGAATTATAGTACCGTTCGTCCATCTTGTACCTGAGTGTCTAAACAAGTCTTCGGGTATAATCCACTCCCTGTTTCCTTCATCATCCCCGCAGCTAAATCTTCCCACACCTCTGTCTATATTTATTGTGTTATAACTTTCACAGGTGGCAGAGGGGTCTGATGTAATCTTTCTCTCCCATTTCTGAGCCTTCTGAGTGACTATCTCTAGGTACCCTGTGAAATTCACATGATGGGAGCGGTATGTCACATTAACATATGACCCATATGGTGACCATGATTCCCCATACACTGTCCCACTAGGCAGTATTGTGAAATTTGCTGCTCTTTGTGCCATTAATTTGCATAAGGCGTTATCTGTTAGCGAAGCCGCAAAGCTTACAAAAGCAAAGCATGTTAGTGGATTGTGTGGAAGGAGCGTTTGTAGAAGAATTGTTTGAAAGCAGGAACTGAGAGGAAAACTAGGGCCTCACACAGCTCTGGCATTACAGAGGCCTGCTTGGGGTGCTACGCAGTTGCCACTTCCAGGATGGTTGGTATGCACGGACTCTGCTCCTCCACGGTTCCCTGGGCAACGCAATCTGCCCTCCTCGCAGCTGCGAAAGGGAGTAACGGAGGACGGAGCGGGGTGAAAGCTCCACGGCCAAACTCTGTTGCACTCCCTTTGCTGGGCTGCTGATAAGCTGCACAGTGGCTGTCTAATGAGAGATATACGATAACATGTCCGGTGCTGAGCCAGCAAAAGTGGCAAATGATGAACTTTGCTTAAACTTTGCTCATTATAATGTGAAAACTGTACCTCCATCTCAGAAGTTACCCGTCTCCGAGGTACGACCACCCCTCACTGAGCATGCGCTTTAGATTTTCGGTTGACTGTACCTTTAAATGAAAGCGAGAAACTTTTCCACCAATCAATAACAATATTAAGTATGACTTTAGTCACTCAAGCTCCACCTGAATGTAAAGAAAAGTATAAAAAGTGAACTAAGGATGAAAAGTCTGGAGGGAAGAATTCATCGTAACTCCTGGGTCAGTTGAGAGGCTGAGCCCCCTTCCCTCCCCCTGTGCCGGGACGCTGCCCGAGGAGACTCGAGACTGGACGTCTTCTCCCATTTTCTGGGGTGAGTTATGATTGCATATTTGTACATCAGAGCTAGCTAAAAACCCCATGCTCTAGTAGAGAATTTCCTTTACTAACATCGAAACCTGCTTTGTAAATGCTGCACTTGAATAAATCACACTGTTTGTGAACTCGACTATTTGTTTGCGGGGGGGCAATCGGACCTGCAGTTGACAGACTGTTCGTGAATCCGATACCTTTTTTGATACCTCCTTCCCCCCCCCCCCACCATTACCACTACGGCTTTCAAACTGCAACATTTTCAACACAGGTTGAGATCAGGACTTTCCCCTTTTTTCCACCCCGGTGGGGAGGCAATAATGGGATGCGCCTCTCGCCCATTGTCGGGCCTAGGATTCTGTGTTTCCTGGTCGACTCCATACAACCTGTATCAGCAGGATAACGCAAAGAGACCCTTTCCTCGTCTTGCCATGTTGATCGTTTGTTTTGCTATTCTCCAATATTTCCTTTTCAACCGGACAAGGTCCTTTCTTAGTAGGTCGCGGTCCAGTCGAATCCTCCATCACTGAGGTATATGGGTTGTGGGGGTCGTCCCATCAGCTGTTCCTGTAGGGGTAAGCTCATAGTTGCCATGAGTTTTGAGGTTCGGTCTTATCCACCTTGCGGGTACCCATTTCACTACCTCCTGCTGTCTTACGGCCGCGTAGCCCCTTCCCTGGGTTACCAAGTTCCACCCAGACTCCCATATCCCTTTCTCTGGGAACCTGACCAGAACTGGGGGCCCATCCTCTATAGCTGCGACCGCCCAATGCTTATCCACTGGTGCCTTGTTCTCATTTCCACGAATGAAATGATTCTGCGAATATAGCGCTCGCATCAAAATTTCTGGTTGCTTCATACTGGGAATTCTTTGGGTATGACCTTCCCCCTCCCCAAGGATCTTGATTTTTTGTTTGAGGGTTTGATTTGCTCTCTCTACAATTGCCTGTCCTTGGCTATTATGAGGAATTCCGTGTTGCAGTTGAATTCCCCATTTGTCAGCCCAGTCTTGCGTAGATTGGGCTGTGAAGCAGGAGCCGTTATCTGTTTTGATTATTCGCGGAACACCTAACCATGCTATAGCCGTTATCCAATGCTGGTGAGCTGCACGCGCAGTAACCCTCTGGTGTTGTGTGGCTATGATCAGTCCACTGCATGTATCCACTGTAACTGCTAACCAGGGTCGTGGTTTGAATAAAGGGCATAATGTGAAGTCTGACTGCCAGATTTGATTTGCCTTTAGGCTACGGGGATTCACCCCAGCACCCCATAGAGTCGATCGTTGGCAATACGGGCAAGTGGCTACCACATCCCTGGCTGCTGCAAGGGGAATGTTGCAATGCTTTGCAAGGGCTCTCGCTCCTATGTGGAGGTGCTCGTGTATAGCACGAGCTTGTGTTATTGTCCATACACCCTTGGCTGCTGCATCAGCTTTATTGTTGCCTTCCTGATAATATCCCTGTATACTGGCATGACTTCTCACATGGACTATGGAGGCTGTGGTGCTGCGCTGTTGCAGCGCCTCCTCCAGCAGGATGGCTATTGGCGTGTCCGCCCATACATTCTCCTGTGTGCACTGATATGATGTATTGAGTAGGCTATATGGATTCAGGTCTGTCCAGTTGCTTTGAGGAATACCTAACACCAGTGCATCAGTTGATCCGCTGTCCCACAAAGCCAACAACTCTTAATTTGGGTATAATTAACAATACGCCTAAGTAGCATAACATATCCATTAGTGTTAAAAGTAGCATCAGCTTCTATAATAGCGTTAAAAGTAATATTACCTCCTAAAAGCCACAATATACAGCTAATAATAACAGTAACACTTCTTCCTCCCATGTTGTTCTTCTGCAGGCTCACACTTTCCACAGCTAGGGTACCAGCTGCCTGCCTGCTACGTTTGATGTATGCGAGTTTGCTTCCAGCCAAGGTCTCGCCCATTTTTGCTGGCACCCATCTGGTTCCAGTATCTGTAACGACACAAGCATACCCTTTTCCCCAGGTTATTAAGCCCAAGGGTCCCGTCCATTTTCCCGTGTTCCAGTCTCTCAGCATCACCTTACTGGGACCCGACTTTACCTCTGTCAGGCCTCCCTTTAGCCCAGCCCTGTGTTTGACCATCAGAGGGACTAGGCTATCCTGGGGCAATCTCAAAATTTTAAAACATATTCTGCTCTTGCCAATTTTTTGTTTTTCATAGCTGGCGTTTCAGCGTTTGGTTCATATGTTCCACTATGTCATGGTCCTCAGGATGTAATAGTATGGTGAAAAAACAATCTTTTAAATCGATTATTAAGATGTCCGAATCATTTTGAAAGGTTCTCGATTTCCATTTCTATTTATGTTTGCATAGCTTCAATTTGGTTTCCTCCCCAAAAATTGCTTGGGATTTCTGTATATTAAGGAGGCGCCCGCTCCAGTAGCATTGAGGCTTTTACAATTTGTAAGGACTGTTGCAGGTCCTTCCGTGTCAGTTGCACTGGAGCGTGGCCATCGCTTCATTCTTGTTTCCCATGCTGAAGTACTTCCCTAGTCTCTTTCCAAGGATACAAGTCAGAGTACGGCTCCCAGTCCTCCGCCGGTGGGGTGGGTGGGCGGGGGAGGTGGGGGGGGGCGCCGTAGTCTGAGTTATTCCTGACTTTCCCACTTTCAAATTCTGGACTTTCTTGTTGTGCTTATTTAGCCCTCTCTGCTGATATATATATTACACAATAAAGATCTAAAAACCACAGATACAAACAGCACAAACACAATTTCCATCCAGTGGCACGACCTCACGTAGCTGTGCACTCCACTAGTGAGTTCCACTGTCTCAATTGCCTAATCCCATCCTCGCTGCCAATTAGGTTGCGAATGGGTTTGGGATTCGGCAATAATCACACAGAACAAAGTGGCTACGGCTATTCAGGTGAAAGCACGTTAAAGAAGCAAAGTATGCCTAATTACTCGTGAGGTAATACTTGTCGGCAGGACACTGAGACTGAACATTCTCTTGAGTTGGCAGATGAGAGGGTTGCTGACAGGCTCCCAACTCGGCGGGCGTCCCCGCAGAGACAACGTGGGTCTCAGTGTTAGGAGTCTCACCCCGCCTCTCTCTGCACTGTCTGTTTATGCCCGGTGCATCCTGCCACGTAGGGCCAGTACGTGCCAGCAGGCAGACCAGGGGGCGGACAAACTCCGCCTTCAGTCACATAATCTTCCCTCCTGGGTGCGCAGGTGCGCATGTCAGTAAATTGTCCCAGTCGTCAGTCTGAGGGTCCTGCCTTTCTCATCTCCCTCCCTCTTGGGTGTTTGACCTTCAAACTAATTTAGAGGATGTTTGCAGTTAAGTTGGCTACAAGCCCGGTCGAGCAGCCGCCTTCAGCTGCTTTTGGAGGAGGTCGGCTCTGAGCCTGGCTGGGCAGCCGCCTCCGCGCTCCTTATCGCTCAGCCTGGGCAGGCAAACATCTTCTTTCTCAGGGTCTTGGATCCTATTTTTCACAATAGTTTTATGACTCTACAGATCATACAAATTTCCACCTTTCAACCATACCTCGTGTCGGCATCAATATACAAAGGATACAACACATAATAGAGATGAACATAGCAAATAGAAATAATAGCCCTAATAACGGTTTCCGTCCTCACTTAAAGCATTACAGTTCTTCAACCTCCACTTTTAAAGACAGATCAAATTCCTCTGCACCTCCCTCCTGGCTTTCATCAAGCCTTCAGCAACATAAGTTTCCTTGATCTCATTCGCCTTCTCTTCCTCAGCCCCCCTTTCTCCTTTTTTCAAGGCAATCTAACAAGCGGAAGCAGGGGCACAGACAGTGTAGGCGCCGCAGGTGCAGGCACAGATGCAGGCACTGGCGGGGGGGTTAGCGATGGATCTCCAAACACCAGCGGTTTTCAGTGGCGTGGCGGTCCCGGTCCTGAAGTGCTTGCAAAGGCTGCCGTGGCTCCGATGGCCACTTTGCTTTTGGCTTTCACATCGGGTTTGAATACTAGGTGGTGTTCGGCTTTGAACCCGTTCTCTCTGCACCAGATTGAAAGCTTGCAGAGGGTCTGTTCATCAGCCTCTGTCTGCACTCCCACTGCTTCGCTCTTCCCGAGCGCCTCCCGTGCTGCCCTCCAAGTCTCCCTCTCCTCCCTTGCTCTCTGGAGGACCTGCCGTATCACTCCCCATGTCTTTAGATCTTTCGCACTCCCTTTAGACATACCATATTCCGTTAACGCGGTGGTACATCTCTGCCAGTGCTGGGGGAATAAAACTTCCCCGGCACTGTTAACCGCCCCTTCTTCAAGGAGCCGCTCAGTGCAGCTCTTAACTGCGTTCGATTTCATAGAAATCCCCCATTCACGAGCACACGATAATACGACCTTGACTATCCCTTCCATGATCCGCGGATCCCTCGACCGCCTACGGTCCGCCGCCTACGGTCCGCCGCCTCGGAGTATCACGTCGGGGTCACCACTTGTTGCCTGACATTGGCAATCGACTCCGTCCGCCGAGGCGGCCAGGCACGTCCCACCCGTGCCTGGGCCAGAGAGCACAGACACCAATATGAGGATGCTGCAAATGGCGTTTAATATACGCAGGCTGGATCTTATAAAGGTAGCGAAGGCGGAAGCATGCCTATGTAGCCAATAAGCGTTGCTCTTTACCTAATATGGCATATGCCTTAGTTCCCTATTCTTCCCGTACATCGCGAGATCTTCCGAGCACCGTACCCTACACAGCCCGTTGGTGCTAGTATGGAGTCAGGGGATGGATGAAGCGAAGAGCCCCGTTTGGAGTGAGGCTGCAAAGGGCATGCCAAGGGAAGTGTTCTGCTGTGCCAAGACTCGTGCTGCGCACGCTTTGTGCTCGGAGTGAGAAAAAGGTTCCTTGGTGTTTTCTGCGAAACGCTTTAGCAGCCCGTTGGTGCTAGTATGGAGTCAGGGGATGGATGAAGCGGAGAGCCCCGTTTGGAGTGAGGCTGCAAAGGGCATGCCAAAGGAAGTGTTTTGCTGTGCCAAGACTCGTGCTGCGCACGCTTTGTGCTTGGAGTGAGAAACAGGTTCCTTGGTGTTTTCTGCGAAACGCTTTAGCAGCCCGTTGGTGCTAGTATGGAGTCAGGGGATGGATGAAGCGGAGAGCCCCGTTTGGAGTGAGGCTGCAAAGGGCATGCCAAAGGAAGTGTTTTGCTGTGCCAAGACTCGTGCTGCGCACGCTTTGTGCTTGGAGTGAGAAACAGGTTCCTTGGTGTTTTCTGCGAAACGCTTTAGCAGCCCGTTGGTGCTAGTATGGAGTCAG
Source organism: Tinamus guttatus (assembly GCF_059628265.1). Classification (NCBI taxonomy): domain Eukaryota; kingdom Metazoa; phylum Chordata; class Aves; order Tinamiformes; family Tinamidae; genus Tinamus; species Tinamus guttatus. The sequence continues at coordinate 13,121 of NW_028288616.1, read as the reverse complement.
GGGATGGATGAAGCGGAGAGCCCCGTTTGGAGTGAGGCTGCAAAGGGCATGCCAAAGGAAGTGTTTTGCTGTGCCAAGACTCGTGCTGCGCACGCTTTGTGCTTGGAGTGAGAAACAGGTTCCTTGGTGTTTTCTGCGAAACGCTTTAGCAGCCCGTTGGTGCTAGTATGGAGTCAGGGGATGGATGAAGCGGAGAGCCCCGTTTGGAGTGAGGCTGCAAAGGGCATGCCAAAGGAAGTGTTTTGCTGTGCCAAGACTCGTGCTGCGCACGCTTTGTGCTTGGAGTGAGAAACAGGTTCCTTGGTGTTTTCTGCGAAACGCTTTAGCAGCCCGTTGGTGCTAGTATGGAGTCAGGGGCTGGATGAAGCGGAGAGCCCCGTTTGGAGTGAGGCTGCAAAGGGCATGCCAAAGGAAGTGTTCTGCTGTGCCAAGACTCGTGCTGCGCACGCTTTGTGGTTGGAGTGAGAAACAGGTTCCTTGGTGTTTTCTGCGAAACGCTTTAGTAGCCCGTTGGTGCTAGTATGGAGTCAGGGGATGGATGAAGCGGAGAGCCCCGTTTGGAGTGAGGCTGCAAAGGGCATGCCAAGAGAAGTGTTTTGCTGTGCCAAGACTGGTGCTGCGCACGCTTTGTGCTTGGAGTGAGAAACAGGTTCCTTGGTGTTTTCTGCGGAACGCTTTAGCAGCCCGTTGGTGCTAGTATGGAGTCAGGGGATGGATGAAGCGGAGAGCCCCGTTTGGAGTGAGGCTGCAAAGGGCATGCCAAAGGAAGTGTTTTGCTGTGCCAAGACTCGTGCTGCGCACGCTTTGTGCTTGGAGTGAGAAACAGGTTCCTTGGTGTTTTCTGCGAAACGCTTTAGCAGCCCGTTGGTGCTAGTATGGAGTCAGGGGATGGATGAAGCGGAGAGCCCCGTTTGGAGTGAGGCTGCAAAGGGCATGCCAAAGGAAGTGTTTTGCTGTGCCAAGACTCGTGCTGCGCACGCTTTGTGCTTGGAGTGAGAAACAGGTTCCTTGGTGTTTTCTGCGAAACGCTTTAGCAGCCCGTTGGTGCTAGTATGGAGTCAAGGGATGGATGAAGCGGAGAGCCCCGTTTGGAGTGAGGCTGCAAAGGGCATGCCAAAGGAAGTGTTTTGCTGTGCCAAGACTCGTGCTGCGCACGCTTTGTGCTTGGAGTGAGAAACAGGTTCCTTGGTGTTTTCTGCGAAACGCTTTAGCAGCCCGTTGGTGCTAGTATGGAGTCAGGGGCTGGATGAAGCGGAGAGCCCCGTTTGGAGTGAGGCTGCAAAGGGCATGCCAAGGGAAGTGTTCTGCTGTGCCAAGACTCGTGCTGCGCACGCTTTGTGCTTGGAGTGAGAAACAGGTTCCTTGGTGTTTTCTGCGAAACGCTTTAGCAGCCCGTTGGTGCTAGTATGGAGTCAGGGGATGGATGAAGCGGAGAGCCCCGTTTGGAGTGAGGCTGCAAAGGGCATGCCAAGGGAAGTGTTCTGCTGTGCCAAGACTCGTGCTGCGCACGCTTTGTGGTTGGAGTGAGAAACAGGTTCCTTGGTGTTTTCTGCGAAACGCTTTAGTAGCCCGTTGGTGCTAGTATGGAGTCAGGGGATGGATGAAGCGGAGAGCCCCGTTTGGAGTGAGGCTGCAAAGGGCATGCCAAGAGAAGTGTTTTGCTGTGCCAAGACTGGTGCTGCGCACGCTTTGTGCTTGGAGTGAGAAACAGGTTCCTTGGTGTTTTCTGCGAAACGCTTTAGCAGCCCGTTGGTGCTAGTATGGAGTCAGGGGATGGATGAAGCGGAGAGCCCCGTTTGGAGTGAGGCTGCAAAGGGCATGCCAAAGGAAGTGTTTTGCTGTGCCAAGACTCGTGCTGCGCACGCTTTGTGCTTGGAGTGAGAAACAGGTTCCTTGGTGTTTTCTGCGAAACGCTTTAGCAGCCCGTTGGTGCTAGTATGGAGTCAGGGGATGGATGAAGCGGAGAGCCCCGTTTGGAGTGAGGCTGCAAAGGGCATGCCAAAGGAAGTGTTTTGCTGTGCCAAGACTCGTGCTGCGCACGCTTTGTGCTTGGAGTGAGAAACAGGTTCCTTGGTGTTTTCTGCAAAACGCTTTAGCAGCCCGTTGGTGCTAGTATGGAGTCAGGGGATGGATGAAGCGGAGAGCCCCGTTTGGAGTGAGGCTGCAAAGGGCATGCCAAAGGAAGTGTTCTGCTGTGCCAAGACTCGTGCTGCGCACGCTTTGTGCTTGGAGTGAGAAACAGGTTCCTTGGTGTTTTCTGCGAAACGCTTTAGCAGCCCGTTGGTGCTAGTATGGAGTCAGGGGCTGGATGAAGCGGAGAGCCCCGTTTGGAGTGAGGCTGCAAAGGGCATGCCAAAGGAAGTGTTTTGCTGTGCCAAGACTCGTGCTGCGCACGCTTTGTTCTTGGAGTGAGAAACAGGTTCCTTGGTGTTTTCTGCGAAACGCTTTAGCAGCCCGTTGGTGCTAGTATGGAGTCAGGGGATGGATGAAGCGGAGAGCCCCGTTTGGAGTGAGGCTGCAAAGGGCATGCCAAAGGAAGTGTTTTGCTGTGCCAAGACTCGTGCTGCGCACGCTTTGTGCTTGGAGTGAGAAACAGGTTCCTTGGTGTTTTCTGCGAAACGCTTTAGCAGCCCGTTGGTGCTAGTATGGAGTCAGGGGATGGATGAAGCGGAGAGCCCCGTTTGGACTGAGGCTGCAAAGGGCATGCCAAGGGAAGTGTTCTGCTGTGCCAAGACTCGTGCTGCGCACGCTTTGTGCTTGGAGTGAGAAACAGGTTCCTTGGTGTTTTCTGCGAACGCTTTAGCAGCCCGTTGGTGCTAGTATGGAGTCAGGGGATGGATGAAGCGGAGAGCCCCGTTTGGAGTGAGGCTGCAAAGGGCATGCCAAAGGAAGTGTTTTGCTGTGCCAAGACTCGTGCTGCGCACGCTTTGTGCTTGGAGTGAGAAACAGGTTCCTTGGTGTTTTCTGCAAAACGCTTTAGCAGCCCGTTGGTGCTAGTATGGAGTCAGGGGATGGATGAAGCGGAGAGCCCCGTTTGGAGTGAGGCTGCAAAGGGCATGCCAAGGGAAGTGTTCTGCTGTGCCAAGACTCGTGCTGCGCACGCTTTGTGCTCGGAGTGAGAAAAAGGTTCCTTGGTGTTTTCTGCGAAACGCTTTAGCAGCCCGTTGGTGGTAGTATGGAGTCAGGGGATGGATGAAGCGGAGAGCCCCGTTTGGAGTGAGGCTGCAAAGGGCATGCCAAAGGAAGTGTTTTGCTGTGCCAAGACTCGTGCTGCGCACGCTTTGTGCTTGGAGTGAGAAACAGGTTCCTTGGTGTTTTCTGCGAAACGCTTTAGCAGCCCGTTGGTGCTAGTATGGAGTCAGGGGATGGATGAAGCGGAGAGCCCCGTTTGGAGTGAGGCTGCAAAGGGCATGCCAAAGGAAGTGTTTTGCTGTGCCAAGACTCGTGCTGCGCACGCTTTGTGCTTGGAGTGAGAAACAGGTTCCTTGGTGTTTTCTGCGAAACGCTTTAGCAGCCCGTTGGTGCTAGTATGGAGTCAGGGGATGGATGAAGCGGAGAGCCCCGTTTGGAGTGAGGCTGCAAAGGGCATGCCAAAGGAAGTGTTTTGCTGTGCCAAGACTCGTGCTGCGCACGCTTTGTGCTTGGAGTGAGAAACAGGTTCCTTGGTGTTTTCTGCGAAACGCTTTAGCAGCCCGTTGGTGCTAGTATGGAGTCAGGGGATGGATGAAGCGGAGAGCCCCGTTTGGAGTGAGGCTGCAAAGGGCATGCCAAAGGAAGTGTTTTGCTGTGCCAAGACTCGTGCTGCGCACGCTTTGTGCTTGGAGTGAGAAACAGGTTCCTTGGTGTTTTCTGCGAAACGCTTTAGCAGCCCGTTGGTGCTAGTATGGAGTCAGGGGATGGATGAAGCGGAGAGCCCCGTTTGGAGTGAGGCTGCAAAGGGCATGCCAAGGGAAGTGTTCTGCTGTGCCAAGACTCGTGCTGCGCACGCTTTGTGGTTGGAGTGAGAAACAGGTTCCTTGGTGTTTTCTGCGAAACGCTTTAGCAGCCCGTTGGTGCTAGTATGGAGTCAGGGGATGGATGAAGCGGAGAGCCCCGTTTGGAGTGAGGCTGCAAAGGGCATGCCAAAGGAAGTGTTTTGCTGTGCCAAGACTCGTGCTGCGCACGCTTTGTGCTTGGAGTGAGAAACAGGTTCCTTGGTGTTTTCTGCAAAACGCTTTAGCAGCCCGTTGGTGCTAGTATGGAGTCAGGGGATGGATGAAGCGAAGAGCCCCGTTTGGAGTGAGGCTGCAAAGGGCATGCCAAGGGAAGTGTTCTGCTGTGCCAAGACTCGTGCTGCGCACGCTTTGTGCTCGGAGTGAGAAAAAGGTTCCTTGGTGTTTTCTGCGAAACGCTTTAGCAGCCCGTTGGTGCTAGTATGGAGTCAGGGGATGGATGAAGCGGAGAGCCCCGTTTGGAGTGAGGCTGCAAAGGGCATGCCAAAGGAAGTGTTTTGCTGTGCCAAGACTCGTGCTGCGCACGCTTTGTGCTTGGAGTGAGAAACAGGTTCCTTGGTGTTTTCTGCGAAACGCTTTAGCAGCCCGTTGGTGCTAGTATGGAGTCAGGGGCTGGATGAAGCGGAGAGCCCCGTTTGGAGTGAGGCTGCAAAGGGCATGCCAAAGGAAGTGTTTTGCTGTGCCAAGACTCGTGCTGCGCACGCTTTGTGGTTGGAGTGAGAAACAGGTTCCTTGGTGTTTTCTGCGAAACGCTTTAGCAGCCCGTTGGTGCTAGTATGGAGTCAGGGGATGGATGAAGCGGAGAGCCCCGTTTGGAGTGAGGCTGCAAAGGGCATGCCAAAGGAAGTGTTTTGCTGTGCCAAGACTCGTGCTGCGCACGCTTTGTGCTTGGAGTGAGAAACAGGTTCCTTGGTGTTTTCTGCGAAACGCTTTAGCAGCCCGTTGGTGCTAGTATGGAGTCAGGGGCTGGATGAAGCGGAGAGCCCCGTTTGGAGTGAGGCTGCAAAGGGCATGCCAAAGGAAGTGTTTTGCTGTGCCAAGACTCGTGCTGCGCACGCTTTGTGGTTGGAGTGAGAAACAGGTTCCTTGGTGTTTTCTGCGAAACGCTTTAGCAGCCCGTTGGTGCTAGTATGGAGTCAGGGGCTGGATGAAGCGGAGAGCCCCGTTTGGAGTGAGGCTGCAAAGGGCATGCCAAGGGAAGTGTTTTGCTGTGCCAAGACTCGTGCTGCGCACGCTTTGTGCTTGGAGTGAGAAACAGGTTCCTTGGTGTTTTCTGCGAAACGCTTTAGCAGCCCGTTGGTGCTAGTATGGAGTCAGGGGCTGGATGAAGCGGAGAGCCCCGTTTGGAGTGAGGCTGCAAAGGGCATGCCAAAGGAAGTGTTCTGCTGTGCCAAGACTCGTGCTGCGCACGCTTTGTGGTTGGAGTGAGAAACAGGTTCCTTGGTGTTTTCTGCGAAACGCTTTAGTAGCCCGTTGGTGCTAGTATGGAGTCAGGGGATGGATGAAGCGGAGAGCCCCGTTTGGAGTGAGGCTGCAAAGGGCATGCCAAGAGAAGTGTTTTGCTGTGCCAAGACTGGTGCTGCGCACGCTTTGTGCTTGGAGTGAGAAACAGGTTCCTTGGTGTTTTCTGCGGAACGCTTTAGCAGCCCGTTGGTGCTAGTATGGAGTCAGGGGCTGGATGAAGCGGAGAGCCCCGTTTGGAGTGAGGCTGCAAAGGGCATGCCAAAGGAAGTGTTTTGCTGTGCCAAGACTCGTGCTGCGCACGCTTTGTGGTTGGAGTGAGAAACAGGTTCCTTGGTGTTTTCTGCGAAACGCTTTAGCAGCCCGTTGGTGCTAGTATGGAGTCAGGGGATGGATGAAGCGGAGAGCCCCGTTTGGAGTGAGGCTGCAAAGGGCATGCCAAAGGAAGTGTTTTGCTGTGCCAAGACTCGTGCTGCGCACGCTTTGTGCTTGGAGTGAGAAACAGGTTCCTTGGTGTTTTCTGCGAAACGCTTTAGCAGCCCGTTGGTGCTAGTATGGAGTCAGGGGATGGATGAAGCGGAGAGCCCCGTTTGGAGTGAGGCTGCAAAGGGCATGCCAAGGGAAGTGTTTTGCTGTGCCAAGACTCGTGCTGCGCACGCTTTGTGGTTGGAGTGAGAAACAGGTTCCTTGGTGTTTTCTGCGAAACGCTTTAGCAGCCCGTTGGTGCTAGTATGGAGTCAGGGGATGGATAAAGCGGAGAGCCCCGTTTGGAGTGAGGCTGCAAAGGGCATGCCAAAGGAAGTGTTCTGCTGTGCCAAGACTCGTGCTGCGCACGCTTTGTGGTTGGAGTGAGAAACAGGTTCCTTGGTGTTTTCTGCGAAACGCTTTAGCAGCCCGTTGGTGCTAGTATGGAGTCAGGGGATGGATGAAGCGGAGAGCCCCGTTTGGAGTGAGGCTGCAAAGGGCATGCCAAAGGAAGTGTTTTGCTGTGCCAAGACTCGTGCTGCGCACGCTTTGTGCTTGGAGTGAGAAACAGGTTCCTTGGTGTTTTCTGCGAAACGCTTTAGCAGCCCGTTGGTGCTAGTATGGAGTCAGGGGCTGGATGAAGCGGAGAGCCCCGTTTGGAGTGAGGCTGCAAAGGGCATGCCAAAGGAAGTGTTTTGCTGTGCCAAGACTCGTGCTGCGCACGCTTTGTGCTTGGAGTGAGAAACAGGTTCCTTGGTGTTTTCTGCGAAACGCTTTAGCAACCCGTTGGTGCTAGTATGGAGTCAGGGGCTGGATGAAGCAGAGAGCCCCGTTTGGAGTGAGGCTGCAAAGGGCATGCCAAGGGAAGTGTTTTGCTGTGCCAAGACTCGTGCTGCGCACGCTTTGTGCTTGGAGTGAGAAACAGGTTCCTTGGTGTTTTCTGCGAAACGCTTTAGCAGCCCGTTGGTGCTAGTATGGAGTCAGGGGCTGGATGAAGCGGAGAGCCCCGTTTGGAGTGAGGCTGCAAAGGGCATGCCAAAGGAAGTGTTCTGCTGTGCCAAGACTCGTGCTGCGCACGCTTTGTGCTTGGAGTGAGAAACAGGTTCCTTGGTGTTTTCTGCGAAACGCTTTAGTAGCCCGTTGGTGCTAGTATGGAGTCAGGGGATGGATGAAGCGGAGAGCCCCGTTTGGAGTGAGGCTGCAAAGGGCATGCCAAGAGAAGTGTTTTGCTGTGCCAAGACTCGTGCTGCGCACGCTTTGTGGTTGGAGTGAGAAACAGGTTCCTTGGTGTTTTCTGCGGAACGCTTTAGCAGCCCGTTGGTGCTAGTATGGAGTCAGGGGATGGATGAAGCGGAGAGCCCCGTTTGGAGTGAGGCTGCAAAGGGCATGCCAAAGGAAGTGTTCTGCTGTGCCAAGACTCGTGCTGCGCACGCTTTGTGGTTGGAGTGAGAAACAGGTTCCTTGGTGTTTTCTGCGAAACGCTTTAGTAGCCCGTTGGTGCTAGTATGGAGTCAGGGGATGGATGAAGCGGAGAGCCCCGTTTGGAGTGAGGCTGCAAAGGGCATGCCAAGAGAAGTGTTTTGCTGTGCCAAGACTGGTGCTGCGCACGCTTTGTGCTTGGAGTGAGAAACAGGTTCCTTGGTGTTTTCTGCGGAACGCTTTAGCAGCCCGTTGGTGCTAGTATGGAGTCAGGGGCTGGATGAAGCGGAGAGCCCCGTTTGGAGTGAGGCTGCAAAGGGCATGCCAAAGGAAGTGTTTTGCTGTGCCAAGACTCGTGCTGCGCACGCTTTGTGCTTGGAGTGAGAAACAGGTTCCTTGGTGTTTTCTGCGAAACGCTTTAGCAGCCCGTTGGTGCTAGTATGGAGTCAGGGGATGGATGAAGCGGAGAGCCCCGTTTGGAGTGAGGCTGCAAAGGGCATGCCAAAGGAAGTGTTTTGCTGTGCCAAGACTCGTGCTGCGCACGCTTTGTGCTTGGAGTGAGAAACAGGTTCCTTGGTGTTTTCTGCGAAACGCTTTAGCAGCCCGTTGGTGCTAGTATGGAGTCAGGGGATGGATGAAGCGGAGAGCCCCGTTTGGAGTGAGGCTGCAAAGGGCATGCCAAGGGAAGTGTTTTGCTGTGCCAAGACTCGTGCTGCGCACGCTTTGTGGTTGGAGTGAGAAACAGGTTCCTTGGTGTTTTCTGCGAAACGCTTTAGCAGCCCGTTGGTGCTAGTATGGAGTCAGGGGATGGATAAAGCGGAGAGCCCCGTTTGGAGTGAGGCTGCAAAGGGCATGCCAAAGGAAGTGTTCTGCTGTGCCAAGACTCGTGCTGCGCACGCTTTGTGCTTGGAGTGAGAAACAGGTTCCTTGGTGTTTTCTGCGAAACGCTTTAGCAGCCCGTTGGTGCTAGTATGGAGTCAGGGGATGGATGAAGCGGAGAGCCCCGTTTGGAGTGAGGCTGCAAAGGGCATGCCAAAGGAAGTGTTTTGCTGTGCCAAGACTCGTGCTGCGCACGCTTTGTGCTTGGAGTGAGAAACAGGTTCCTTGGTGTTTTCTGCGAAACGCTTTAGCAGCCCGTTGGTGCTAGTATGGAGTCAGGGGCTGGATGAAGCGGAGAGCCCCGTTTGGAGTGAGGCTGCAAAGGGCATGCCAAAGGAAGTGTTTTGCTGTGCCAAGACTCGTGCTGCGCACGCTTTGTGCTTGGAGTGAGAAACAGGTTCCTTGGTGTTTTCTGCGAAACGCTTTAGCAACCCGTTGGTGCTAGTATGGAGTCAGGGGCTGGATGAAGCAGAGAGCCCCGTTTGGAGTGAGGCTGCAAAGGGCATGCCAAGGGAAGTGTTTTGCTGTGCCAAGACTCGTGCTGCGCACGCTTTGTGCTTGGAGTGAGAAACAGGTTCCTTGGTGTTTTCTGCGAAACGCTTTAGCAGCCCGTTGGTGCTAGTATGGAGTCAGGGGCTGGATGAAGCGGAGAGCCCCGTTTGGAGTGAGGCTGCAAAGGGCATGCCAAAGGAAGTGTTCTGCTGTGCCAAGACTCGTGCTGCGCACGCTTTGTGCTTGGAGTGAGAAACAGGTTCCTTGGTGTTTTCTGCGAAACGCTTTAGTAGCCCGTTGGTGCTAGTATGGAGTCAGGGGATGGATGAAGCGGAGAGCCCCGTTTGGAGTGAGGCTGCAAAGGGCATGCCAAGAGAAGTGTTTTGCTGTGCCAAGACTCGTGCTGCGCACGCTTTGTGCTTGGAGTGAGAAACAGGTTCCTTGGTGTTTTCTGCGGAACGCTTTAGCAGCCCGTTGGTGCTAGTATGGAGTCAGGGGATGGATGAAGCGGAGAGCCCCGTTTGGAGTGAGGCTGCAAAGGGCATGCCAAAGGAAGTGTTTTGCTGTGCCAAGACTCGTGCTGCGCACGCTTTGTGGTTGGAGTGAGAAACAGGTTCCTTGGTGTTTTCTGCGAAACGCTTTAGCAGCCCGTTGGTGCTAGTATGGAGTCAGGGGATGGATGAAGCGGAGAGCCCCGTTTGGAGTGAGGCTGCAAAGGGCATGCCAAAGGAAGTGTTTTGCTGTGCCAAGACTCGTGCTGCGCACGCTTTGTGCTTGGAGTGAGAAACAGGTTCCTTGGTGTTTTCTGCGAAACGCTTTAGCAGCCCGTTGGTGCTAGTATGGAGTCAGGGGCTGGATGAAGCGGAGAGCCCTGTTTGGAGTGAGGCTGCAAAGGGCATGCCAAAGGAAGTGTTTTGCTGTGCCAAGACTCGTGCTGCGCACGCTTTGTGCTTGGAGTGAGAAACAGGTTCCTTGGTGTTTTCTGCGAAACGCTTTAGCAACCCGTTGGTGCTAGTATGGAGTCAGGGGCTGGATGAAGCAGAGAGCCCCGTTTGGAGTGAGGCTGCAAAGGGCATGCCAAGGGAAGTGTTTTGCTGTGCCAAGACTCGTGCTGCGCACGCTTTGTGCTTGGAGTGAGAAACAGGTTCCTTGGTGTTTTCTGCGAAACGCTTTAGCAGCCCGTTGGTGCTAGTATGGAGTCAGGGGCTGGATGAAGCGGAGAGCCCCGTTTGGAGTGAGGCTGCAAAGGGCATGCCAAAGGAAGTGTTCTGCTGTGCCAAGACTCGTGCTGCGCACGCTTTGTGCTTGGAATGAGAAACAGGTTCCTTGGTGTTTTCTGCGAAACGCTTTAGTAGCCCGTTGGTGCTAGTATGGAGTCAGGGGATGGATGAAGCGGAGAGCCCCGTTTGGAGTGAGGCTGCAAAGGGCATGCCAAGAGAAGTGTTTTGCTGTGCCAAGACTGGTGCTGCGCACGCTTTGTGCTTGGAGTGAGAAACAGGTTCCTTGGTGTTTTCTGCGGAACGCTTTAGCAGCCCGTTGGTGCTAGTATGGAGTCAGGGGATGGATGAAGCGGAGAGCCCCGTTTGGAGTGAGGCTGCAAAGGGCATGCCAAAGGAAGTGTTTTGCTGTGCCAAGACTCGTGCTGCGCACGCTTTGTGCTTGGAGTGAGAAACAGGTTCCTTGGTGTTTTCTGCGAAACGCTTTAGCAGCCCGTTGGTGCTAGTATGGAGTCAGGGGATGGATGAAGCGGAGAGCCCCGTTTGGAGTGAGGCTGCAAAGGGCATGCCAAAGGAAGTGTTTTGCTGTGCCAAGACTCGTGCTGCGCACGCTTTGTGCTTGGAGTGAGAAACAGGTTCCTTGGTGTTTTCTGCGAAACGCTTTAGCAGCCCGTTGGTGCTAGTATGGAGTCAGGGGATGGATGAAGCGGAGAGCCCCGTTTGGAGTGAGGCTGCAAAGGGCATGCCAAAGGAAGTGTTTTGCTGTGCCAAGACTCGTGCTGCGCACGCTTTGTGCTTGGAGTGAGAAACAGGTTCCTTGGTGTTTTCTGCGAAACGCTTTAGCAGCCCGTTGGTGCTAGTATGGAGTCAGGGGATGGATGAAGCGGAGAGCCCCGTTTGGAGTGAGGCTGCAAAGGGCATGCCAAGGGAAGTGTTCTGCTGTGCCAAGACTCGTGCTGCGCACGCTTTGTGGTTGGAGTGAGAAACAGGTTCCTTGGTGTTTTCTGCGAAACGCTTTAGCAGCCCGTTGGTGCTAGTATGGGGTCAGGGGATGGATAAAGCGGAGAGCCCCGTTTGGAGTGAGGCTGCAAAGGGCATGCCAAAGGAAGTGTTCTGCTGTGCCAAGACTCGTGCTGCGCACGCTTTGTGGTTGGAGTGAGAAACAGGTTCCTTGGTGTTTTCTGCGAAACGCTTTAGCAGCCCGTTGGTGCTAGTATGGAGTCAGGGGATGGATGAAGCGGAGAGCCCCGTTTGGAGTGAGGCTGCAAAGGGCATGCCAAAGGAAGTGTTCTGCTGTGCCAAGACTCGTGCTGCGCACGCTTTGTGGTTGGAGTGAGAAACAGGTTCCTTGGTGTTTTCTGCGAAACGCTTTAGTAGCCCGTTGGTGCTAGTATGGAGTCAGGGGATGGATGAAGCGGAGAGCCCCGTTTGGAGTGAGGCTGCAAAGGGCATGCCAAGAGAAGTGTTTTGCAGTGCCAAGACTGGTGCTGCGCACGCTTTGTGCTTGGAGTGAGAAACAGGTTCCTTGGTGTTTTCTGCAGAACGCTTTAGCAGCCCGTTGGTGCTAGTATGGAGTCAGGGGATGGATGAAGCGGAGAGCCCCGTTTGGAGTGAGGCTGCAAAGGGCATGCCAAAGGAAGTGTTTTGCTGTGCCAAGACTCGTGCTGCGCACGCTTTGTGCTTGGAGTGAGAAACAGGTTCCTTGGTGTTTTCTGCGAAACGCTTTAGCAGCCCGTTGGTGCTAGTATGGAGTCAAGGGATGGATGAAGCGGAGAGCCCCGTTTGGAGTGAGGCTGCAAAGGGCATGCCAAAGGAAGTGTTTTGCTGTGCCAAGACTCGTGCTGCGCACGCTTTGTGCTTGGAGTGAGAAACAGGTTCCTTGGTGTTTTCTGCGAAACGCTTTAGCAGCCCGTTGGTGCTAGTATGGAGTCAGGGGATGGATGAAGCGGAGAGCCCCGTTTGGAGTGAGGCTGCAAAGGGCATGCCAAGGGAAGTGTTCTGCTGTGCCAAGACTCGTGCTGCGCACGCTTTGTGCTTGGAGTGAGAAACAGGTTCCTTGGTGTTTTCTGCGAAACGCTTTAGCAGCCCGTTGGTGCTAGTATGGAGTCAGGGGATGGATGAAGCGGAGAGCCCCGTTTGGAGTGAGGCTGCAAAGGGCATGCCAAGGGAAGTGTTCTGCTGTGCCAAGACTCGTGCTGCGCACGCTTTGTGGTTGGAGTGAGAAACAGGTTCCTTGGTGTTTTCTGCGAAACGCTTTAGCAGCCCGTTGGTGCTAGTATGGAGTCAGGGGATGGATGAAGCGGAGAGCCCCGTTTGGAGTGAGGCTGCAAAGGGCATGCCAAAGGAAGTGTTTTGCTGTGCCAAGACTCGTGCTGCGCACGCTTTGTGCTTGGAGTGAGAAACAGGTTCCTTGGTGTTTTCTGCGAAACGCTTTAGCAGCCCGTTGGTGCTAGTATGGAGTCAGGGGATGGATGAAGCGGAGAGCCCCGTTTGGAGTGAGGCTGCAAAGGGCATGCCAAAGGAAGTGTTTTGCTGTGCCAAGACTCGTGCTGCGCACGCTTTGTGCTTGGAGTGAGAAACAGGTTCCTTGGTGTTTTCTGCGAAACGCTTTAGCAGCCCGTTGGTGCTAGTATGGAGTCAGGGGATGGATGAAGCGGAGAGCCCCGTTTGGAGTGAGGCTGCAAAGGGCATGCCAAGGGAAGTGTTTTGCTGTGCCAAGACTCGTGCTGCGCACGCTTTGTGGTTGGAGTGAGAAACAGGTTCCTTGGTGTTTTCTGCGAAACGCTTTAGCAGCCCGTTGGTGCTAGTATGGAGTCAGGGGATGGATGAAGCGGAGAGCCCCGTTTGGAGTGAGGCTGCAAAGGGCATGCCAAAGGAAGTGTTTTGCTGTGCCAAGACTCGTGCTGCGCACGCTTTGTGCTTGGAGTGAGAAACAGGTTCCTTGGTGTTTTCTGCGAAACGCTTTAGCAGCCCGTTGGTGCTAGTATGGAGTCAGGGGATGGATGAAGCGGAGAGCCCCGTTTGGAGTGAGGCTGCAAAGGGCATGCCAAAGGAAGTGTTTTGCTGTGCCAAGACTCGTGCTGCGCACGCTTTGTTCTTGGAGTGAGAAACAGGTTCCTTGGTGTTTTCTGCGAAACGCTTTAGCAGCCCGTTGGTGCTAGTATGGAGTCAGGGGATGGATGAAGCGGAGAGCCCC